>NC_053026.1:556358434-556476912 GCF_003073215.2 Triticum urartu
CAAGCTTCCCCTCTTCTCTTGTCACCGTCCATGCCTCACTCCCACCACTCTTTTCATCGTTCTCGTTCTCGCACACTCCTCCCCCTCGATATAGTATGCCTCTCGTACCACCTCCTACATGCATTCCTCTCTCTCTATCCTTCTCCTCGTGCCTCATTTACTTCTAACACACGCATGTGATACGTCTCCAACGTATCTATAATTTTTGATTACTCCATGCTATATTATCTACTGTTTTGGACTATATTGGGCTTTATTTTCCACTTTTATATTATTTTTGGGACTAACCTATTAACCGGAGGCCCAGCCCAGAATTGCTGTTTTTTTTGCCTATTTCAGTATTTTGAAGAAACGGAGTATCAAACGGAATAAAACCTTCGGAACGTGATTTTCTCACCGAACGTGATCCAGGAGACTTGGACCCTACTCCAAGGAGTCAAAGAGGCGGTCACGAGGGTGGGGGGCGCCCCCCCTAGGGCGCGCCCCCTGCCTCGTGGGCCCCTCGATGCTCCACCGACGTACTCCTTCCTCCTATATATACCTACGTACCCCCAAACGAACAGAGACGGAGCCAAAAACCTAATTCCACCGCCGCAACTTTCTGTATCCACGAGATCCCATCTTGGGGCCTGTTTCGGAGCTCCGCCGGAGAGGGCTGTCATCACAGAGGGCTTCTACATCACCATAGCCTCTCCGATGAAGTGTGAGTAGTTTACCTCAGACCTTCGGGTCCATAGTTAGTAGCTAGATGGCTTCTTCTCTCTTTTTGGATCTCAATACAAAGCTCTCCCCCTCTCTTGTGGAGATCTATTCGATGTAATCTTCTTTTTGTGGTGTGTTTGTTGAGATCGATGAATTGTGGGTTTATGATCAAGTCTATCTATGAATAATATTTGAATCTTCTGTGAATTCTTTTATGTATGATTGGTTATCTTTGCAAGTCTATTCGAATTATCCGTTTGGTTTGGCCAACTAGATTGGTAGTTCTTGCCATGGGAGAAGTGCTTAGCTTTGGGTTCGATCTTGCGGTGTCCTTTCCCAGTGACAGAAGGGGCAGCAAGGCACGTATTGTATCGTTGCCATCGAGGATAACAAGATGGGGTTTATTTCATATTGCATGAATTTATCTCTCTACATCATGTCATCTTGCTTAAGGTGTTACTCTGTTTTTAACTTAATACTCTAGATGCATGCTGGATAGCGGTCGATGAGTGGAGTAATAGTAGTATATGTAGAATCGTTTTGGTCTACTTGTCACGGACGTGATGCCTATATACATGATCATGCCTAGATATTCTCATAACTATGCTCAATTCTGTCAATTGCTCAACAGTAATTTGTTCACCCACCGTAGAATACTTATGCTCTTGAGAGAAGCCACTAGTGAAACCTATGGCCCCCGGGTCTATTCTCATCATATTAATCTCCATCACTTTAATCTTGTTTTGCTTTTTTACTTTGCCTTCACTTTTTACTTTGCATCTTTATACCAAAAATATTATATCTATCAGATCTCACTCTCGTAAGTGACCGTGAAGGGATTGAGAACCCCTAATCGCGTTGGTTGCGAGTAGCTATCGTTTTGTGCAGGTACGAGGGACTTGAGCGTGGCCTCCTACTGGATTGATACCTTGGTTCTCAAAAACTGAGGGAAATACCTATGCTATTCTGCTGCATCATCCCTTCCTCTTCGAGGAAAACCAACGCAAGCTCAATATGTAGCAACATGCATGTATACCGATCGGTCTCCCAACATATACCTAGATTGACTTTAACTACCCCCCCCCCATCGATCGACGTACCTCACAAGTTATGTCTCTCCTTTCTCTTACAAAGGGCGATTGATCTTCCTAT
Source organism: Triticum urartu (assembly GCF_003073215.2). Lineage (NCBI taxonomy): Eukaryota > Viridiplantae > Streptophyta > Magnoliopsida > Poales > Poaceae > Triticum > Triticum urartu. Next base: position 556,360,289 of record NC_053026.1, read on the forward strand.
GTAGTTATGTATGCTTACCGCAGCCACATCGTCCCCCTCATCATTCGTGCATGCCTCCTGACCCGTCTCTCACACGCACGTGCACAGACAACAAGCAGCCATCTCCTCTCTTATTGATATTGTGGGCGTGCCCTCTGTTTGTCTAGCAAGCCTATCCCACCATTTGTTAGAAGCAACTCCACTACCACCCCCTCCAACACTCTAGCTCTGTCTCTCTCCCAACCTTATTCATCTCCTGCACATATGCATGGATGCCGATCGATCTCCCTTAATACATGAGGCAGATCGATCTCCTTAATACATGAGGTAGGCCTCTCTCCTCCTCCACACATATCCCAGCCATTGTACCTCTATAGTTAATTGGGCCTCCCTCTTCCCCCACCACACACCGATAGTCGAGCGTTGCAGGTAGGTATCCATGCCACAGAGACAAACTGCACATGTCCCATCTCACGTTCCAGTAGGCCAACCACTCTATATCTTTGACGTGGGCACACACAAATTCGATGGCACTCTTTATCGATCGCGCGCACACACACACACACATCATCCCTCTCTTCAATTCTATGGACACCTCAAGCCGATGACACCTCCACTCTCTTCTCGTGGATCGCCCCCTCTATATATATGTTATATCTAGGACTCTATTTCACACACATTGCATGTGTTAAATTTTTTGATTGACCCCCCCCCACAAAAAAACTCTCAAGAACCCACACACTATATCTCTCTAGGTTTGTATCTCTCTCACACAACCCCACATAGGTGGTGTACGTATACAAGAAGAGAATAGGTGCACCGTGCACGTACTCACGCTTCGTGCCCAGCCACACCCATGCGGGTACACGGTGGAGCTCATTTCTTTACGAAATGGCAGCCCACGTGCTAATTTGAACGCTTGTAGCGGTTGTTTACCTAGGGAGGTTGTGTACCACGCGTGCACGAAACAAAGTTCGACTTGACGCGTTGCCGCGTTATTTTTAAATAAAGTTATAGCGCTCAATGGCACGTACACAGAATATAAAACGATTTTTATGGAGGAAAAGGTAGTCCGCTCTTCAGAGTATCTCACACAAGGCTTCGGTGGCCTCTCTCTCTCTCTCACCGTTGGTCACTGATCCGGCCGCATCCCGTCCGCCGGGGGAAAGGGAGTGCGGTGGCCTCTCTCTCTCTCACCGTTGGTCACTGATCCAGCCGCATCCTGTCCGCCGGGGAAAGGGAGTGCGGTGGCCTCTCTCTCTCTCTCACCGTTGGTCACTGATCCGGCCGCATCCCGTCCGCCGGGGGAAAGGGAGGAAGTGCATCGTTTCTCCGTTCGACGGCGCCGAGGCAGCACGTCCTGATCTGCGGTACACGCCGTTCTCTCTGACCAAGCTCCGGCGCGGCAGGGCCTAGTTACATCCCGATGACCTCCAGGTATCCCCTCCGGCCTTGCTCCACTGCCCGTTTTCCCATGTCGCTGCATGTGGATCTTCCATAGTTCTTTGCCCGAAACGTAGCTCGTCCGGCGTACTTTCCATATTGCATTCTCGTCCTCACACCGTTTTAGACAAACACAACCATGTTGTTATCTTCCCTTAGGACAAGGAATATGCTTCTTTTTTGTCGTCGCATGTGTCATCAACTGTTATTGGCCCGTAATTGTTTCCTTTCTACCTCTTTTTTGCAAACAGGGCTATCCATTTCACGTCGTTGCTATTGCGACCTTTTGGTGAACTGCACAAATCACTTTTTTCTTAAGAGTGTTTTGTGCAGTTGCACTAAAATGTCACACAGGCAACGTCTCTACATTTCAGTGCGACTGCACAAAGGGAGATTGGTTTTGCTCTATCCTCCTCATCCAACTCCGATCCTAATCTTCTCCAACTAGTTAGTCTTAAGAGAGACTGCAAAGGTGACCGGCTTCTATTTGTGTGTTTATTGTTTCATCAGCAGTCCTCTATTATCGTAATCACACTTGATATCTTTGGAACAGGGACGCTCAGCTCTATTTTAGTGGAACTGCACAAAATGATCGGAATGTTGCATGCTCCAGACAGCTACTTTTTTCCCAACATGCCTTGTTGATTTAGACAAAGCTGGGGGGACGTTGCTGCCAATGAAAGCATGGATCAATTTTAATTTAACACCTTCTCACAACTTTGTCTTCAGTTGTGATGTAATTATTAGCTCTAATCTGCTAATAATTGACATGCATTAGCAAGGAAGTTAGTTTTTTATTGTTTCCGGAAGAGCATCGATGGCTAGACATGCGAAACAAAAGCTGAAAGCTCACACCATTGTACAATTTCATGTCGCTGGAAAATTATTTGTATAGTACGTCAATTATGTAAACAAATGGTGGAAGCTTGATAGCATTGCCAGAAGCCTCTTCATCATCCGGGTCCATGTGCCATGCACAAAATTATACTCCTTCGTTCCTAACTATTTGTCTTTTTACAAATTTCAAACGGGCATATTTTAGAGTGTAGATTCACTCATTTTGCTTCGTATGTGTACTCCCTCCGTTCCAAAATATTCTATTCGTCTTAACAGAGATTTCAACATGTGACTACATACAGAGCAAAATGAGTGAATCTACACTCTAAAATATGTCTATATACATCCGTATGTGCCAGTCCATTTGAAATCTCTAAAAAGACAAATATTTGAGTAGTCACTCGTTGAAATCTCTAGAAATACAAATACTCTGGAGTATATTTAAGAACCGAGGGGGTAGTGCACAACCGCATGAGAGACTCAGCCCGATCGTTATGCCGCATTAATAGTGAGTAATGAGCAGTCAAATCATAAGCCCCACCTTTCCCACTGTAAGTTGCTCTGAGAAGCAACCATCAATACGCTCTTCTTTGAATCCGCTCATACTACTCCATCTGTCACTGTTTATACATCGCGCTTCAGAAAAAAGAAAAAAAACTCTGTGGGACCAAGGCGACTAGCGATCGGCCTGAAAATAGCATTGGTAGTTATAGCACGGCGTCTATTACTAGAGGGAATAACCCGTACACACATGCATGCAGTGCTTCCACCCCGGGTACACACATGCATGCACTCCGTAGTAGTACAGTACATGGAGAGAAAATTCTAGACTTGATTGCGGTTACCACACCCTAATTAATTGAGCATTAAACCAAACACGTCTAAAGTCTCCCTGGTGGTGGAAATGCATTGAGAGAAATGCATCATAATGAAGCGCGCCCTGTAAACTATGACGGAGGGTGGAGTAGTATGAAGGTGCAAAACCAAGTACGCGTACTACTGCGCTTGGCTCTTCGCCCCTTCATGAAGTCGAACAATGATGGTACTCCGCAAGTTGGGTACTACAGTGTATGCCTCTGACAATCTGACACCCAATGGACTGATGCATGTCCACCGAGGGTAGGCTTGATTAGTCAAAAGGCGTAAGCGAGCTTCACCTTGTCCTGCAAGCTTCTCCTCGTTCTGTGAGTTGACGGGACACACCAAAAAGTAGTGCTAGTCCATACTCCCTCCTTTCCGGTTAATATGGCTTAATCTTTTTTGCGGGTAAATGAGAGAGCTTTATTCACATATAAGCATTCTTAGGATGATCAGCCAAGACACTGGTCACTAGGAAGCGAGGTACCCCGCAAAAAAAGAAGTAGGAAGCGAGGTGTTTCATCAAGCCAGCTCTCGGCCACATTCAAAGTGCAGCAAGCACGGTTCGCATGAAGTGCGCCGCAAGGTTTGCTGACCTGTTTACATGCTGAATAACAAAAAAAGAGGAAATATTACTGAGCGCTACAATTTGTAACAGGATATGAGCCAGAATTAAGCGAGAATTGTGGCGAGTGTTCCATGCAATCAACTTCCATTATCACATGCCAGAACCCTCGAAGAGAACCAAATGTGTTGAAGATTGCTTTATCACATTTTAAAATTATAATAAGAGTGCAGACGCTCCTCCATCCGGTTCCTAGTACTTGTATAGTACGTACCTTTATGGACTATAGTAGTAGTACTAGTAAACTTTGCGCTTGGCTATTCGGGAAGTCGAACAATAATAGCACTAGTAGTATAGTGTATGCTTCTGGCAATCTGACACCGAATTAACTTTTGCACGTCCACCGCCTGAGCGAGGGAGAGCTTGCATTAGTCAAAAGTTTCTCCTTGTCCTGCGAGCCACCGCGCGCAAGCTTCTCCTGTCCTGCAACCTTCTCCTCATTCGGCAAGTTGACGGGACACAGCAAAGTAATGCTAGTCCATGATGCCTCCTCTCCGGTTAATATGGCTTAATTTCAAACGAGATAAATACACTGTCTGTCACTGTATATTTGTAAAAATACGGTTAGTGGACTTCATAATATGCTCATTGCGCTCACGGTCACTAGCTCACCCTGACTGAGTATGTGTGTGCATGCACGTGTAGGTTGAGCACTTGAGCGTGACCGTGTGTGTTCCGTTGTGTGCTCGGACATGCATGCATTAGGGTGTCGCGCGCGTTTTTTGCGTCCATGTGTATGTGTGACTGTTTCATACACGTAGGGGGAGTACATGTAGGGGGCACTAAGGAGCAGTCAAATCACACAGTAAGTTAGTCGGAAGAAGCAACCATCATTTCACTCTTGAATGACACGTACGCAATATAAAATGGTTGATATGGAGAGAAAAATAAAACCACTATATATACACTAGCAGGAGCCTAAGCTACAAGCCTGCTTGCTTAGGTTGCTCTCTTCACAAGCATAGAACGATGGGCCTGATCCCGAAGCTGGGGGAAGGGAACAATGTTCTGCGTAAACGTGGTCGACATCGACGAGGGAGAAAACCCACAGTCGGTGCGTCCCAATCGGGGGTCACCGCGGTATGGGCCGATGTTGCGTCCCAACCGCCCTTCTAGCTACAGCCCGACGTCCCAGGTAGTCCATCTTCCTTTTGGAGCCGGCTTGCTCCACTGTCGTAGCTCCATCTCCATGTCGATCTTTCTCTACTTCTACCAGCTTCTATTTGTGATGAATTTATGTCTCATGAACTAGTGCTAGTACTATTATTCTAATCACACTTCTTCAATATCTTTTCCATCAGGGATGCTTAGGTCGATTTTAGTGGAACTGCACAAAAGCATCATATGATCCGAGGGTGCCAGCCGTCTTTCCTTCCCAACGTGGAAAGTGCTATGGAACAAGAGGTACCAGAAGGTGGAGAACCAAAGAGTGCTGCTTCTATTGTTGCTGACATTCTCACTAAAGAATCTCCCTCTAGTACATTCCTTCGACAGGTTCTACCCGGCCAGGAAATTAAATCATGTTTAGGGTTTAGGGTTTAAGTCGTAGTGACCCCATCAGTAGTTTTTCTATCGTACACGCTCTCACAACTTTTTTCTTTAGTTGTGAAGTAAATATTTGCTATGATCTATGAATCATTGAGATGCATCAGCATGCGTGTTAGTTTTCCTTTGTATTTGATGGAATGTTGTAACGGGGCAACCTTGGAATAGGAATGAAAATGGAGTGGAAAAGTTTCCGTTTTTCCGAAGAAAAAATGGAAACGGAGAGAAACCAACGTTTCGTTCCGTTGGATCGTGCCATCGAGCAAAACCAACATTTAAATCACGCCCGTCGTGTTCGTGTCTCACCCTCCTCCATGGCTCGACCCCACACGGCCACTCGGCATTCCACTCACCGCAAACCGAGTAGTATACCATAACTTTCCCGCCTGCTTGTTGATGGATCATGCCATGGAGTACTAGCACTACTAGAAGAGATTGACGAGTTGGGGGAGGACAACTAGCAGTAACATGGACTCCCAAGAACTTACTACTGGAAGAGATCGCGCATGTTGTAGTCGACTATTGCGACCTTTGAACGCGGAGCAGCCGTGTGCACCCGGAAGCGGCGCCGGCGATGCTCTCTCGATCGGCGCGCCGCAATCAATGCCGGCGCCAGTGAGAGGTCGCGTCCGCTCTGGCCGGGCATGAATGCAGCACTGACCGTTTCGGGCGGGAAGCACGCGCGGGTGATGAAGAGGGTTCGGGTTGGTCAGGACCGGCTGTGGCAGCGGTCCGTACGTGTGCAAACAAGAGATGTTGTACGTTAATATTGCTGCGTATATAATTAACAACGTAAATAATGTGCCAGTTGGACAAATATGATTGGAGATGGAGATGGAAATGGAATTTTACGTAAACACGGATATGCATGTCTATGTCTATGTGTGTGTGCGCGACGACTCTCGCGACCTAGAAGCGGGGGCGTGTTTTTGATCGAGTTTTCTTTCTTGGTACGTTAGAAAATCAGTTTGTCTAATTCACATCTAGATGTTACTTAAGGATATCACATCTAAGCTCCCACAAGTATATAATGTAGCAACAAGAAACAAAAAAAACTAGGAAAAGACCACAAACATAGTGGACATCAACTTATATGTGACATAACTATGTCACATCTACATGTGTCCTAGACAGACCCTTAAAAAATTGTCCGCCAGTTTTCGTTTCTTTTTTCCGGGAACGCGCGTATTCTATTTAAAACCACTGCTATGGAGAGATTTTTTTACTCCATTATAGCCTCTTGTTTGATAGAGTTTCTCGTGTCTCGTCTCTCACCCTCTCCATATCAAAACAAGATGACAGTGTCCACTCTATCTCTCTCCTCACCGGTGGTCACAGATCCGGCCGAATCCCGTCTGCTGCGGGAGGTGAGGAGGTGCAGCGTTGACGTTGTCGCCGTCGGCGACGGAGGAATCCGATGCGCACCGTCCCCTCGGAGACGGCGCTGGCACGGACGAAGATCCTCCGCGCCCTTGTTCGCTGTCGTCGTGTGGGCAGATCCCGCCCGCCCGCCTAAATGATATCTCGCCCACCTGAGGTATAGCTTCTTGTACTGGTCCAGCTCCCCAGGTCGCTGCGTGCGGGTTTTCTTCAATGCGACTACTCCCCAGCTCCCCATGCATAGTAGCTAGGGTTCGTCGGCTGGTCCAACATCACCTACTAGTACTATTATAGAGGAAATGGCACTCAAAAAGTTGTCCTGATTTATGCCTGGGTGGAGGTATTAATGTTGTTTCGACAAAAAGTACATGCTGGTTCCGCGGTCATTGTCCATATGGTGGTAGTACTATCACTGGTTAAATGAAGAAATGCTTTTTTCTCGGGTATCCTAGTTTAGTTCCCATCAAGATAATTACGATGCTTCTGTTTGTTGGTGTACTTTTCATTAATTCTTATTGACAATTGAGATGTCGTTGCTAACCCTTTTTTTATATTTTTGGAAACAGCAATGCGTGTCTCCATACCCGGGCATGTCTTCCTCAATTTTAGTGGAACTGCACAAAATTGAATGGCCATTGTTGTTCCGCCTCACTGTCCTCTGCCACGTGGTTCTTCCTTCCTCGAGCTTGATTACTGAGAAGAAACAGACCACAGTGAGGATTTGTCGAACTTCTTAGGTGCCTCACCCAAACTGATGCCAAATGGATTATTCATCACCACGATGACCAATCGATGCTCATGGTTGCACCTCATGGTTGCATCGGCTGGTGAAGCTGATCGATTTTCGACGAAAAACAAGCTGTCTTCCATCAGTGCTCTTTGCTTGTTATGCACAAAGATGATATCCTTCGTCAGTTCACCTTGGCTACGTTGGAGACGCAGTCGTCTTTCACGTTGGTGCAACTTTTGCTAGGGTTTTACGATAGGTGGGCCCAAAATGTGGCTGGCTCACCTGTCATACAGCCAAAAGCATGTGCAGTGAAGGCACCGGATCTCAGTCCGTACTACAGTAGTATATATATATATATATAAGTGGGAGCCTCAGCGCTTGTTCGCTAGGGTTTGCACTCTCCACACGCTCGCTGCACTAGATATATGTTACACGCTGGAGGCTCAGCGTTCATTTGCTAGGGTTTGCTATATTCACAGTCTCTTGTTGGGGAACGTAGTAATTTCAAAAAAATTCCTACGCACACGCAAGATCATGGTGATGCATAGCAACGAGAGGGGAGAGTGTGATCTACGTACCCTCGTACACCAACAGCGGAAGCGTTATGACAACGCGGTTGATGTAGTCGTACGTCTTCACGACCCGACCGATCAAGCACCGAAACTACGGCACCTCCGAGTTTTAGCACACGTTCAGTTCGATGACGATCCCCGGACTCCGATCCAGCAAAGTGTCGGGGAAGAGTTCCGTCAGCACGACGGCGTGGTGAAGATCTTGATGTTCTATCGTCGCGGGGCTTCGCCTAAGCACCGCTACAATATTATCGAGGAGTATGGTGGAAGGGGGCACCGCACACGGCTAAGAAAACAATCACGTGGATAAACTTGTGTGTCTAGGGGTGCCCCCTGCCCCCAAATATAAAGGAGCAAGGGGAGGAGGCTAGCCGGCCCTAGGGCGCGCCAAGGAGGAGTCCTCCTCCTAGTAGGAGTAGCACTCCCCTCTTTCCTACTCCTACTAGGAGGGGGAAAGGAAGGGGAGAGGGAGCAGGAAAGGGGGGCGCCGCCCCCCCTCTCCTAGTCCAATTCGGACCAGAGGGGGAGGGGGCGCACGGCCCACCCTGGCTGCCCCTCTCTCTCTCTCCACTAGGGCCCATAAGGCCCATTACTTCTCCCGGGGGGGTTCCGGTAACCCTCCGGCACTCCGGTTTTCTCCGAAATCACCCGGAACACTTCCGGTGTCCGAATATAGCCGTCCAATATATCAATCTTTATGTCTCGACCATTTCGAGACTCCTCGTCATGTCCGTGATCACATCCGGGACTCCGAACTAACTTCGGTACATCAAAACTCATAAACTCATAATATAACTGTCATCAAAACCTTAAGCATGCGGACCCTACGGGTTCGAGAACAATGTAGACATGACCGAGACACGTCTCCGATCAATAACCAATAGCGGAACCTGGATGCTCATATTAGCTCCCACATGTTCTTCGAAGATCTTTATTGGTCAGACCGCATAGTAACATACGTTGTTCCCTTTGTCATCGGTATGTTACTTTCCCAAGATTCGATCGTCGGTATCTCAATACCTAGTTCAATCTCGTTACCGGCAAGTCTCTTTTTACTCGTTTCGTAATACATCATCTCGCAACTAACTTATTAGTTGCAATGCTTGCAAGGCTTATGTGATGTGCATTACCGAGAGGGCCCAGAGATACCTCTCCGACAATCGGAGTGACAAATCCTAATCTCGAAATATGCCAACCCAACATTTACCTTTGGAGACACCTGTAGAGCTCCTTTATAATCACCCAATTACGTTGTGACGTTTGGTAGCACACAAAGTGTTCCTCCGGCAAATGGGAGTTGCATAATCTCATAGTCATAGCAACATGTATAAGTCATGAAGAAAGCAATAGCAACATACTAAACGATCGGGTGCTAAGCTAATGGAATGGGTCATGTCAATCACATCATTCTCTTAATAATGTGATCTCGTTAATCAAATGACAACACATGTCTATGGTTAGGAAACATAACCATCTTTGATTAACGAGCTAGTCAAGTGGAGGCATACTAGTGACTTTTAGTTTGTCTATGTATTCACATAAGTATTATGTTTCCGGATAATACAATTCTAGCATGAATAATAAACATTTATCATGATATAAGGAAATAAAATAATAACATTATTATTGCCTCTAGGGCATATTTCCTTCAGTCTCCCACTTGCACTAGAGTCAATAATCTAGATTACACAGTAATGATTCTAACACCCATGGAGCTTTGGTGATGATCATGTTTTGCTCGTGGAAGAGGCTTAGTCAACGGGTCTGCAACATTCAGATCCGTATGTATCTTGCAAATCTCTATGTCTCCCACCTGGAGTAGACCCCGGATGGAATTGAAGCGTCTCTTGATGTGCTTGGTTCTCTTGTGAAATCTGGATTCCTTTGCCAAGGCAATTGCACCAGTATTGTCACAAAATATTTTCATTGGACCCGATGCACTAGGTATGACACCTAGATCAGATATGAACTCCTTCATCCAGACTCCTTCGTTTGCTGGTTCTGAAGCAGCTATGTACTCCGCTTCACATGTAGATCCCGCCACAACGCTTTGTTTAGAACTACACCAACTAACAGCTCCACCATTTAATGTAAACATGTATCCGGTTTGCGATTTAGAATCGTCCGGATCAGTGTCAAAGCTTGCATCAACGTAACCATTTACGATGAGCTCTTTGTCACCTCCATATATGAGAAACATATCCTTAGTCCTTTTCAGGTATTTCAGGATGTTCTTGACCGCTGTCCAGTGATCCACTCCTGGATTACTTTGGTACCTCCCTGCTAGACTTATAGCAAGACACACATCAGGTCTGGTACACAGCATTGCATACATGATAGAGCCTATGGCTAAAGCATAGGGAACATCTTTAATTTTCTCTCTATCTTCTGCATTGGTCGGGCATTGAGTCTTACTCAATTTCACACCTTGTAACACAGGCAAGAATCCTTTCTTTGCTTGATCCATTTTGAACTTCTTCAAAATTTTGTCAATGTATGTGCTTTGTGAAAGTCCAATTAAGCGTCTTGATCTATTTCTATAGATCTTAATGCCCAATATGTAAGCAGCTTCACCGAGGTCTTTCATTGAAAAACTCTTATTCAAGTATCCCTTTATGCTATCCAAAAATTCTATATCATTTACGATTAGTAATATGTCATCTACATATAATATCAGAAATGCTACAGAGCTCCTACTCACTTTCTTGTAAATACAGACTTCTCCAAAAGTCTGTACAAAACCAAATGCTTTGATCACACTATCAAAGCGTTTATTCCAACTCCGAGAGGCTTGCACCAGTCCATAAATGGATCGCTGGAGCTTGCACACTTTGTTAGCTCCCTTTGGATCGACAAAACCTTCCGGCTGCATCATATACAACTCTTCTTCCAGAAATCCATTCAGGAATGCAATTTTGACATCCATCTGCCAAATTTCATAATCATAAAATGCAGCAATTGCTAACATGATTCGGACAGACTTAAGCATCGCTATGGGTGAGAAGGTCTCATCATAGTCAATCCCTTGAACTTGTCGAAAACCTTTTGCGATAAGTTAAGCTTTGTAGGCAGTAACATTACCGTCAGCATCAGTCGTCTTCTTGAAGATCCATTTATTCTCAATTGCTTGCTAATCTTTGGGCAAGTCAACCAAAGTCCACACTTTGTTCTCATACATGGATCCCATCTCAGATTTCATGGCTTCAAGCCATTTTGCGGAATCTGGGCTCACCATCGCTTCTCCATAGTTCGTAGGTTCATCATCATCTAGTAGCATGACTTCCAGAACAGGATTACTGTACCACTCTGGTGCGGATCTTACTCTGGTTGATTTACGAGGTTCAGTAGTATCTTGTTCTGAAGTTTCATGATCATCATCATTAGCTTCCTCACTAATTGGGGTAGGTGTCACAGAAACCGATTTCTGTGATGTACTACTTTCCAATAAGGGAGCAGGTACAGTTACCTCATCAAGTTCTACTTTCCTCCCTGATGGTGTCCTGGACTAGGGGGTACTCACCAAGTCGTCTCCCGATCTATTAGATTGGGCCGAGGCCCCCCATGGCCGTATACTCATGGGCCAGTTCGGACAGCTGTCGCATACAAGGAAGATTCCACAAAGACTTGGCGATCAAGACAAGGACTTCTCCCCACCGGCGTATTCGGCTAGGACTCTTGTTAACCTAGGCCTCTGGTGCATTATATAAACCAGGGCCAGGCTAGTCGATAGAATATACAACTTCATCATACAACAATCATACCATAGGCTAGCTTCTAGGGTTTAGACTCCTTAATCTCGTGGTAGATCTACTCTTGTACTACCCATATCATCAATATTAATCAAGCAGGACGTAGGGTTTTACCTCCATCAAGAGGTCCCGAACCTGGGTAAAACATCGTGTTCCTTGCCTCCTGTTACCATCCGGCCTAGACGCACAGTTCGGGACCCCCTACCCGAGATCTGCCAGTTTTGACACCGACATTGGTGCTTTCATTGAGAGTTCCGCTGTGTGATCGACAAAAGGATCGATGGCTCGCCTACAGATCAACTGCGACTTCGGCGTCTTCGTCACCAGTTCGACTGGTCACCTTGGTTCAACCAAGAATTGCGCCCCGTGTTCGGATCACTATGTTCGGACGAGGGCCTTCATCAAACATCAACTCCGATCTTTATCAAGATCACGGAGGAATCATCTATGGAGCTCGGGGGCTCAACGTCAACATTGCCCTCAAGCAACCATGCTGTTTTTTTACAGCGAACTCGTATCTGCCGCCACCACCTCCTCGAGTATCGCTTTGACGATCGCCTTGGTGGAATTGTGCGGAATTGAGTCTATAACAACCCTGGAAAATTTCGTCGAGTTCCGATGGAGGAATCTCTGGCAATCCACGATATACCGGAGCCCTGTCAAATCTGGATGGGAATTTGGATGAGTTTAGGGCGTGGTGTCCAGCTTCTACCTAGGACGTCCTTTGGAAGATCCAACCGTTGATCAGCTGCGGAATTCCTATATCTACCTCCTCTCAAAATGTCAGCTCGATCCGACCGTCCAAACTCCGGGAACATTCCAATTAGTGCATCACTTTTCGGATCTGTTTTCTGCGTGAAAACGAATCCGACCCGAGTTCATCTTTTTTATGAACGGGATTTCGGACATCCCTTTTAAAGGAAGTTTTGTATGGGGTATTGTGTTTTGTTCCCGAACACATCCCACTAACTTTAAGATGTTTTGAACATGATCTTCAACATCATGCTGGTGTCAAACCAGTCCGGCAATATTACTCCACGGCTGCCGACCTGCGCTAGACACGTCGTCACTTTAGCCGAGCTCAACTTCTTCGGATAATCATCTCGGCAAGCCGAACAAGAGTCCGGCATCGCAAAGGATAAATCATCATCAACAACGCCGCCCCACGGTTTACACGGAGCGGGCATACCGGCATCGCTGCACGGTTGCTTCATCAGGCCGGCATCGACCACGTCACGACCTGCATCGACAGGGCCGCACTATTGCTTCTTCAAGCTGGTGTCCATCACGCCAACCTACTTCGACTCATCGGCTGACGTCGAGGCTTCGACATCTCGGCTGGACCGGGGGCTTCGCCATCTCTTCATCAACCTACTCCGGACGCTTTGGCGTCACTAGCCGACCAGCTCCGTCACGTTAGCTGGGCCGAGGGCTTTGCCTCGGCGAGTCAACCTTTACCAGCATTGCCATGCCATCGTTTTATCGCCCATCAGGCAATGGGTGTGCGGAGTGAGTCCCAATTTTGGGAATCACCTTCCTTCGGATTGCTACAACAAATAAACCATGTGCTATTAGTCCCAGTATTTTTTGCTTGTTTGGGTTCATTTTTCCCAAGGAATTATTACTTTGGTTTGTCCATGATATGTACACAGGTCTATCAAATGGTGACCGCAGTAACGACACGGTCGCGTGGTGGTTCGATCAGTTTTCATACATAGTCCGGCGAACGCCGCATCCGGAGCTCGGACCGACCTGTGAATTCAGGCTTTGCCACGCCTCTACTACATCACGCCGACACCCTGCATCGACATTGACTTCGGCGCCAGGCCATATTTCTTCTATTCCTCACTTTGCATAAATTATTTATTATGCAACATTTTTTTTAATTATCATTATTACTATTATCTCCAGTTTGCACTATTTTTTGTGCACAGGAAAATGGTCCGGGGACTTCGGCGTCACTCTGCCGGTCTGCATTGACCGTGCTATGTCACCACTTCGGCGTGTCGAGCTCTCCGCTCCGCCACCTCGGGACCGGCTTGGGGGATGGAACCTTGCCCCGCACCAAGCTCGGACCGCGTCATCAATACCGAACACATTAACCAGCTAAGTCGCTTTCATGCTCAAAGCTTTAATTTCTAACTTGTGCTCGGTTCAACCAAGCATTATATTTTTTTGGAAAAAAGTTGCTTGTAAAAAATTTCCTTGTCCAAACTTTGTTTATGACGCATAAATTCAAATACCCCGTTTACTTGGGGGCTTCCTTTATGAAGCTTTTTCCTGTTGCATATGATTATACTTGTACGGCTTCGTTCCTTGTTCGTGTATTACGCCACAATATGCACCATATTGACTTAAGCGATTTGCAAGCTGGGTTGCCTCGCTCTTGTGTTTACCCCTACGTTCCCGATTGTTCGGCTAGGGAGTAAAGGGAGCACCTCTGCGATTGTCATGATCGGGTCAACCGAGCCGGACCTCAGACTGGGTGAAGCCAAAAGCTAGCGCTCTTATAGTTTTCAATGATGGTCGGCACACAACGGAACTCATGAGTACAAAAAATCTATTGCACAAGTCTCATAATAACAATGAGCACCGAAGAAAGGTATCGGTGGGGGTACTATTTTCTTCGAAGATGCTTCTTACACTTCACGGTAATATAGCATAAGTTCCCTGAGCGCGCTTTGTCTGTTACAGCCTTATGGCCTGATTGCCTGGTTATTGGAAACACCGTCGATATTCTCGACCGATGGAGTACATAACACTATTCGGTCCTTGACCGAAGAGGGAGAAGCTGACGGTCGGTTAAGATGCGTTTAAAGTTCGGTTGAACATAGATATGATATAAGTACTTCGGTACATGCAATCATTCTTCTACCCAAGTCACTTGGGGGCTCTTAAGTTTATTTGAGCCGTTTTATAATAAGTGTTCTTCTTAGTCGTTGCAAAGTTTTATTATTATTTATCACTCCTTTTTTCGACACGAGTGTGCGGTCACCAGCCGGGGTGCCTAATTTCTCTCTCAAAGCCGCTAGAGTTTAGTTTGCTAAACTGGCCTGATGAGAAGTACTCCGCCCTCGGGATAGGAGGTTGAAGCCGTAGGCTGACCCGCTCGAAGTCTTGAGATAGGATGTATCATGTTAAAGCACGACAGAAGCACTTCTTTTTTCTAAGACCAACTTTCGGATTGGCACCGAACACTTGATATTGTTCGGACGTCATGTTTTTACTGATGTTTCTTGGTTTTCCAAGATTTTTGGCACTTTTGAACTATTTGTGCTTTTCCAGCATTAGTCTCGCAGTGCAACGCCGGACACCTTTAGGGATTCGGCAAAAACATTCTCAGATATTGCTATATATGCATCGGTTTTGAATTGTGTCTTCGGTCAATAGTTGGGTTGCCCGGCTCCTGCACTTGCTTCCTACGTTCCGTTTTGTTCGGCTAGGCGTGCAAAGGGAGAACCACTGCGATTGTGCTTCCAGCTCACATGGTTAAGCACCTCAGTGGAGAAAGCCGAAAACTGACTTTCACAATAAGCGTAAACTGGTCAGCGAACCGATGACTATGTTAAATGATGGGTCATTCATAACATTGGCCGAAGTGTTTACGGCTTGACCCCGACTGTCGCCGAACACTACCGGGGGCTATTAACTGGCCTCCCAAACTAAATCCTCAATATTTTGCTCTTACATTAGAGCTGAGGTTTAATGATCATGCTTAGCATGACAACCCAAAGAAAGGAACCGATAGCGGGACTATTTTCTTTGGAAGACATTTCTTCTGTTAAACAGTAATATAACTCTCTGCGTACCTTTGTTTATAAAACCGTATGGCCAGATTGCCTTGTTTGTTGTAAATCTTTGCCCTCATAAAGGCTTTATAAAGTAGGACAAACACTCCTCGGCTACTGGCCGAGGAGGTGGAAGCCGATGGTCGGTCAACAAAGTTTTGTACAATGCGGATCCGAGCATTAATGACGTAAAGTACTTGGATACATAGAGTCATTACACATAATTTGTGATTTTACTATGGATGTTGATCCTTAATTCGGCCACCCGTGCCCGCATTAAGGCTCGGGGGCTACTGGGCTTCGGGCTTATTATTTACAAATATTAAAGGGGCACATCGATCCCCTGATCTGGTGTTGCCACCCGACCAGTGTCTCGGGGGCTACTGCATTGCTTGTCCAATGCAGAAAATTTTATGTGCAATATAGTTTCCGAGGAGATTTTGATCCTCAGGTTGGTCGTCCGCACCCAACCTGAGTCTCGAGGACTGAACACGCCGCTTTTATTGTCCCGAAGTATTCTGCCGAGCTTGGACTTGATCCTCAGGCCGATTTTGCAAATCAACCTGAGTCTCAGCGGCTACTAGGATCAGCGGTCTTACGTCATCCTTCAGGTGCATCTCGGGTTTTAGACCGATACACACCTTGAGAGCTACTGGCTATATATCTCGGCAGAGAATAAATTGCACCAACAAAAAATATTCACAAAAATCGGCCCACATTCGGGGTGGTGCACCACCTTGGAAGCAGTCCGGCATAAAGATCGGGCGCTAGTGACTGGCTCCGTAGAGGGCATTTCCGGCATTAAGCTCGGCTAAACTCCTTCAACTTTTTTGAACCAAGGTGATATGACACCTCGGATATAGTCCGGCGTTGGAGCTCGGATACATAGTCCGGCGTTGGAGCTCGGATACATTCCGGCGTTAGAGCTGGGAAGCGGTCCGGCATTGGTGCTCGGCTGCAAAAGATACCTCGAATACAGTCCGGCATTAGAGCTTGGACGCAAGAGGACACTGCCTCCCGAGAACAACTTCAAACCCGAGGTGTGACATAAAAATAATAAGGCATTGATAAAGGCTGGAAACTTAAAGGGGCTCCTCGGATACCCGGCGTATAAACTCGTCGAATGCATTTCGGCGATCCTCAAGATCAAAGATTTGTTGAACTAGTTTTCAAGACCGACGACCGAAGATGAAGAACAGTTCGGAAGAATCGAGGAGCGTCCCTAACTTGAAGACCGGTTCAGGGGGCTACTGACGGTGTCCTGGACTAGGGGGTACTCACCAAGTCGTCTCCCGATCTATTAGATTGGGCCGAGGCCCCCCATGGCCGTATACTCATGGGCCAGTTCGGACAGCTGCCGCATACAAGGAAGATTCCACAAAGACTTGGCGATCAAGACAAGGACTTCTCCCCACCGGCGTATTCGGCTAGGACTCTTGTTAACCTAGGACTCTAGTGCATTATATAAACCAGGGCCAGGCTAGTCGATAGAATATACAACTTCATCATACAACAATCGTACCATAGGCTAGCTTCTAGGGTTTAGCCTCCTTGATCTCGTGGTAGATCTACTCTTGTACTACCCATATCATCAATATTAATCAAGCAGGACGTAGGGTTTTACCTCCATCAAGAGGTCCCGAACCTGGGTAAAACATCGTGTTCCTTGCCTCCTGTTACCATCCGGCCTAGACGCACAGTTCGGGACCCCCTACCCGAGATCTGCCGGTTTTGACACTGACACTCCCACTCACTTCTTTCAGAGAAACTGCTTCTCTAGAAAGTTTCCGAATTTAGCAACAAAAGTCTTGCCTTTGGATCTGTGATAGAAGGTGTATCCAATAGTTTCCTTTGGATATCCTATGAAGACACATTTCTCCGATTTGGGTTCGAGCTTATCAGGTTGAAGTTTTTTCACATAAGCATCACAGCCCCAAACTTTCAGAAACGACAACTTTGGTTTCTTGCCAAACCACAGTTCATAAGGCGTCGTCTCAACGGATTTTGATGGTGCCCTATTTAACGTGAATGCGGCCGTCTCTAAAGCATAACCCCAAAACGATAGCGGTAAATCAGTAAGAGACATCATAGATCGCACCATATCTAGTAAAGTACGATTACGACGTTCAGACACACCATTACGCTGTGGTGTTCCGGGTGGCGTGAGTTGTGAAACTATTCCGCATTGTTTCAAATGTACACCAAACTCGTAACTCAAATATTCTCCTCCACGGTCAGATCGTAGGAATTTTATTTTCTTGTTACGATGATTTTCAACTTCACTCTGAAATTCTTTGAACTATTCAAATGTTTCAGACTTATGTTTCATTAAGTAGATATACCCATATCTGCTTAAGTCATCTGTGAAGGTGAGAAAATAACGATATCTGCCACGAGCCTCAGCATTCATCGGACCACATACATCTGTATGTATGATTTCCAACAAATCTGTTGCTCTCTCCATAGTACCGGAGAACGGTGTTTTTGTCATCTTACCCATAAGGCACGGTTCGCAAGTACCAAGTGATTCATAATCAAGTGGTTCCAAAAGTCCATCAGTATGGAGTTTCTTCATGCGCTTTATACCGATATGACCTAAACGGCAGTGCCACAAATAAGTTGCACTATCATTATCAACTCTGCATATTTTGGCTTCAACATTATGAATATGTGTGTCACCACTATCGAGATTTAATAAGAGTAGACCATTCTTCATGGGTGCATGACCATAAAAGATTTTACTCATAAAAATAGAACAACCATTATTCTCTGATTTAAATGAATAACCATCTCGCATCAAACAAGATCCAGATATAATGTTCATGCTCAACGCTGGCACCAAATAACAATTATTTAGGTCTAATACTAATCCCGAAGGTAGATGTAGAGGTAGCGTGCCGACCGCGATCACATCGACTTTGGAACCATTTCCTACACGCATCGTCACCTTGTCCTTAGCCAATCTTCGCTTAATTCGTAGTCCCTGTTTCGAGTTGCAAATGTTAGCAACAGAACCAGTATCAAATACCCAGGTGCTACTGCGAGCATTAGTAAGGTACACATCGATAACATGTATATCGCATATACCTTTGTTCACCTTGCCATCCTTCTTATCCGCCAAATACTTGGGGCAGTTCCGCTTCCAGTGACCAGTCTGCTTGCAGTAGAAGCACTCAGTTTCAGGCTTAGGTCCATATTTGGGTTTCTTCTCTTGAGCAGCAACTTGCTTGCTGTTCTTTTTGAAGTTCCCCTTCTTCTTCCCTTTCCCTTTTTCTTGAAACTAGTGGTCTTGTTGACCATCAACACTTGATGCTCCTTCTTGATTTCTACCTCCGCAGCTTTCAGCATTGCGAAGAGCTCGGGAATAGTCTTATTCATCCCTTGCATATTATAGTTCATCACGAAGCTCTTGTAGCTAGGTGGCAGTGATTGGAGAATTCTGTCAATGACACAATCATCTGGAGGATTAACTCCCAATTGAATCAAGTGATTATTATACCCAGACATTTTGAGTATATGTTCACTGACAGAACTATTCTCCTCCATCTTGCAGCTATAGAACTTATTGGAGACTTCATATCTCTCAATCCGGGCATTTGCTTGAAATATTAACTTCAACTCCTGGAACATCTCATATGCTCCATGACGTTCAAAATGTCATTGAAGTCCCGATTCTAAGCTATAAAGCATGGCACACTGAACTATCGAGTAGTCATCAACTTTTCTCTGCCAGACGTTCATAACATCTGGTGTTGCTCCAGCAGCAGGCCTGGCACCCAGCGGTGCTTCCAGGACGTAATTCTTTTGTGCAGCAATGAGGATAATCCTCAAGTTACGGACCCAGTCCGTGTAATTGCTACCATCATCTTTCAAATTTGCTTTCTCAAGGAACGCATTAAAATTCAACGGAACAACAGCACGGGCCATCTATCTACAATCAAACATAAACAAGCAAGATACTAAGAGGTACTAAGTTCATGATAAAATTTAAGTTCAATTAATCATATTACTAAAGAACTCCCACTTAGATAGACATCTCTCTAATCCTCTAAGTGATCACGTGATCCAAATCAACTAAACCATGTCCGATCATCACGTGAGATGGAGTAGTTTCATTGGTGAACATCACTATGTTGATCATATCTACATTATGATTCACGCTCGACCTTTCGGTCTCCGTGTTCCGAGGCCATATATGTATATGCTTGGCTTGTCAAGTATAACCTGAGTATTCCGCTTGTGCAACTGTTTTGCACCCGTTGTATTTGAACGTAGAGCCTATCACACCCGATCATCACGTGGTGTCTCGGCACGAAGAACTTTCACAACGGTGCATACTCAGGGAGAACACTTCTTGATAATTAGTGAGAGATCATCTTAAAATGCTACCGTCAATCAAAGCAAGATAAGATGCATAAAAGATAAACATCACATGCAATCAATATAAGTGATATGATATGGCCATCATCATCTTGTGCTTGTGATCTCCATCTTTGAAGCACCGTTATGATCACCATCGTCACCGGCGCGACACCTTGATCACCATCGTAGCATCGTTGTCGTCTCGCCAATCTTATGCTTCCACGACTATCGCTACCGCTTAGTGATAAAGTAAAGCATTACAGCGCAATTGCATTGCATACAATAAAGCGACAACCATATGGCTCCTGCCAGTTGCCGATAACTCGGTTACAAAACATGATCATCTCATACAATAAAATTTAGCATCATGTCTTGACCATATCACATCACAACATGCCCTGCAAAAACAAGTTAGACGTCTTCTACTTTGTTGTTGCAAGTTTTACGTGGCTGCTATGGGCTTAAGCAAGAACCAATCTTACCTATGCATCAAAACCACAACGATAGTTTGTCAAGTTGGTGCTGTTTTAACCTTCGCAAGGACCGGGCGTAGCCACACTCGGTTCAACTAAAGTTGGAGAAACTGACACCCGCCAGCCACCTGTGTGCAAAGCACGTCGGTAGAACCAGTCTCGCGTAAGCATACGCGTAATGTCGGTCCGGGCCACTTCATCCAACAATACCGCCGAACCAAAGTATGACATGCTGGTAAGCAGTATGACTTATATCGCCCACAACTCACTTGTGTTCTACTCGTGCATATAACATCAACACATAAAACCAGGCTCTGATACCACTATTGGGGAACATAGTAATTTCAAAAAAATTCCTACGCACACGCAAGATCATGGTGATGCATAGCAACGAGAGGGGAGAATGTGATCTACGTACCATCGTAGACCGACAACGGAAGCGTTATGACAATGTGGTTGATGTAGTCGTACGTCTTCACGGCCCGACCGATCAAGCACCGAAACTACGGCACCTCCGAGTTTTAGCACACGTTCAGCTCGATGACGATCCCCGGACTCCGATCCAGCAAAGTGTCGGGGAAGAGTTCCGTCAGCACGACGGCGTGGTGATGATCTTGATGTTCTACCGTCGCAGGGCTTCGCCTAAGCACCGCTACAATATTATCGAGGAGTATGGTGGAAGGGGGCACCGCACACGGCTAAGAAAACGATCACGTGGATCAACTTGTGTGTCTAGGGGTGCCCCCTGCCCCCGTATATAAAGGAGCAAGGGGAGGAGGCCGGCCGTCCCTAGGGCACGGCAAGGAGGAGGAGTCCTCCTCCTAGTAGGAGTAGGACTCCCCTCTTTCCTACTCCTACTAGGAGGGGGAAAGGAAGGGGGAGAGGGAGAAGGAAAGGGGGGCGCCGCCCCCCTCTCCTAGTCCAATTCGGACCAGAGGGGGAGGGGGCGCGCGGCCCACCCTGGCTGCCCCTCTCTCTCTCTCCACTAGGGCCCATAAGGCCCATTACTTCTCCTAGGGGGTTCGGTAACCCTCTCGCACTCCGGTTTTCTCCGAAATCACCCGAAACACTTCCTGTGTCCGAATATAGCCGTCCAATATATCAATCTTTATGTCTCGACCATTTCGAGACTCCTCGTCATGTCCAATGATCACATCCGGGACTCCGAACTAACTTCGATACATCAAAACTCATAAACTCATAATATAACTGTCATCGAAACCTTAAGCGTGCGGACCCTACGGGTTCGAGAACAATGTAGACATGACCGAGACACGTCTCCGGTCAATAACCAATAGCGGAACCTGGATGCTCATATTGGCTCCCACATATTCTTTGAAGATCTTTATCGGTCAGACCACATAACAACATACGTTGTTCCCTTTGTCATCGGTATGTTACTTGCCCGAGATTCGATCGTCAGTATCTCAATACCTAGCTCAATGTCGTTACTGGCAAGTCTCTTTTTACTCGTTTCGTAATACATCATCTCGCAACTAACTTATTAGTTGCAATGCTTGCAAGGCTTATGTGATGTGCATTACCGAGAGGGCCCAGAGATACCTCTCCGACAATCGAAGTGACAAATCCTAATCTCAAAATATGTCAACCCAACATTTACCTTTGGAGACACCTGTAGAGCTCCTTTATAATCACCCAGTTACGTTGTGATGTTTGGTAGCACACAAAGTGTTCCTCCGGTAAACGGGAGTTGCATAATCTCATAGTCATAGGAACATGTATAAGTCATGAAGAAAGCAATAGCAACATACTAAACGATCGGGTGCTAAGCTAATGGAATGGGTCATGTCAATCACATCATTCTCTTAATAATGTGACCTCGTTAATCAAATGACAACACATGTCTATGGTTAGGAAACATAACCATCTTTGATTAACGAGCTAGTCAAGTAGAGGCATACTAGTGACTTTTAGTTTGTCTATGTATTCACACAAGTATTATGTTTCCGGATAATACAATTCTAGCATGAATAATAAACATTTATCATGATATAAGGAAATAAAATAATAACATTATTATTGCCTCTAGGGCATATTTCCTTCATCTCTCACCCTCTCTTCACCAGATCTAAACAAGACTGCGTTGGCCTCTTGTCTCTCTCTCCCCCCTCACAGCTGGTGAAGGAGGTGTCCATATCCCGTCGCACCGGGAAGGGGAGGAGGTGCAGCGTTCACTCTATCGCCTTCGGCGAGGGAGGCAATCCACTGCCGGCTGCGCTGTTCTCTTTCACCCAGCACCTATGCGGGAGGGCCACCGACTCCTTCTTCCTCGCTGTCGTACGTAGTGTGGGCAGATCCGGCCTCCCGCCGCACGCCTTGCCACATCCCGACGACCCTAAGGTATAAGTTTCTTTGAACCGTCGTTGCTCTAGTTGCATGTGGATCTTTTTCGGTCTGTAGTCGAATCTAGGTCTTGGTTCAAAGAGGAAAGAAGGGTGCGGTGAGCTGGAGCAAGAATCTAGGATGTGGTTCAATGAGGAAAGGAGGGGCGGAAAGTAGTATAGACTGGCTATCCAGCCGCTTTGTAGGTCGAAAAGGGAAAAAGGGGGTAACCCAGTACACACATCTGTAAGGAACCGATCTCTTTGTTGAAAAGGGAAAGAAACTGGGGGGTCGGGTAGTTTGTGCACGACTAGATTTGCTGCCCTCACATAGGAAGAAGGTTCAAAGAGAACAAATATGGGACCAGCGCATATATGCTGCTTGGCTACATACTCTGCATCACTCATTTATACGTGTGGACGCACATGGTGCTGGCATGTCCCATGCAGCTATTTTTCTATTGTTAATCTCAGAATTAACTACTGATCTGTTTTAAAAGAATTTCTCTGTTAATATGAATCAATGCAACCGTTTTAGAAATGCTACTGTCCTATACTTTGTTTTCCATCAAGATAAGGTAGGTGCTTCTTTTTATGGCCGCATGTTTCATCCTCCTTTATTGGCCAGTAATTGTTTTCTTTTTTTGGCTCTTAAAACATGGATATCTATTCAACTTGTTGCTATAGAAAACTTAAATGTCACACCGGCAACTTTGCTTGATTTCAGTGCAACTGCACAAAACTTGATTGGATTTCCTATTCGTGTTGGTAGATTCGTATTTTATGTTGGTCGTCTCATGAAAGGTTAGTACAGGCCTTCATCCACATGATTGTGCAGTGTGCTTTGAGATGTTGTGCTACTTGTATTGGTACTGTTTTAAATAAATGATGAATTGAAGCTATTGTATTGCTGTCTTTTCCCAGTGAACAAAAATGGGACCAACCCAGACATGATGCTTGTTGCTTTGTTACAACAAATTCAGCATCACCCCCTTTATAAGCCAGTAATTGATGCCACTCTCAGAATTAACTACTGAATCTTATTTCAAAACTGCAACACTTGTTAGGGATTGGCGGGATTACCATTTTTGTGGCCGCATGTTTCATCCTCCTTTATTAGCCAGTAATTGATTCCTTTTTTGCCTCTGTTTATACAGGGATATCTATTCAACTTGTTGCTATTGTGACATTTTGCTTCGCTACGCGAAACACTTTGCTTGATTTCAGTGCAACTGCACAAAACGAGATTGGATTTCCTATTCGTGTTGGCAGATTCATACGTGATCTTCTGTGCGTCATGACAGGTTGGTACTTGCCTTCATCCACATGATCGTGCAGTGTGTTTTGAGATGCTGTGCTACTTGTATTGGTACTGTTTTAAATAAATGATGAATTGAAACTATTGTATTGTTGTCTTTTCCCATTAAGTAGTCAACAAAAATGGGACCAACCCGGACATGATGCTTGTTGCTTTGTTATAACAAATTCAGCATCACCCCCTTTATAAGCTTTGTCGTTCTTTATACATGTTGAAACAAGGCATTGTTAAGATAATGTCTCAGTCAATATGAATGAATCACACTGATGGAGAATTGCTACTCTCCTGCTTTGTTTCCCATTAAGATAAAGTAGATCAGTAGATGCTTTTCTTTTGGGAGTACAAGTCATCAACCGTTATTTCTTAGTAATTGTTTCCCTTATACCTGTTGTTGCTTACATAGATATCAAAATTAAAGCTCGGTTTTATTCTGACTTCGATTTTAGTTGAACTGCACAAAAGGAGCCAATGTGTAGGCAAACTGCTGCATTACTGGGTCTAGTTGGTCGTTCCACTTTGCAGAAAGAAGCAGTCACTGTTTGCGCTACATTACAGAAGGAATGACCGAGAAGCTTTACAGAGTATTATTAGACATCGGTGATATGACTAGTCTGCAGAGACCATTGGCAATTTAACAACATGTGGAGTGCCCTGGGCAAAAAGTGCCCAAACAAGTACAAAAGCTACGACAGGACTCCACGATCATAGGCATTGCATATTTTGAATGGGAAAAGCTTGTCAAAGTTTAATCATTGATGTTAGCAAGAAGACGTTAGTTTAATATATTGGAATTGGAAAACCTTGTCAAAATTTGCTCATTGATGTTAGCCAGAAGACATGCATTTGATATTTTTGAGTGGGACGCCCTTGCTGTGAGCAGCGTCGAGTGTTTTTTCCTATTCCTGTGTTCAGTTTAGAAGTAAATAGTTACTCTGTTGAGATATTCCTGTGTTAAGAGTTTGTTCTGAATATTGTCTATGTAATGCTAGGCCTTGTGTTTGATTGCAAAGCTGAGGTTGGTATGTTGTGGCATGCGGCATCACGAGCTGTTCACTGTGCCTCCTGAGAATAATGCTTCGTATTGTTTAGCATGTCGATCTAATGCCAGTGATTTGCTTCATAAGAAGATCATCCTCTTCTGTTGTTTCCGTGCTTAAGAAGTTCATCGTCTGATGTTTCATTCATAGCCTATACGACAAGTCGGGTAGGTTAGACGTGAAACCAATGATCTTCCGACCAACTCATGATATTAGGCCGTGATTGGATCATCGTTTTCCAACCAAAACTGCTTGTAAAACTGACGCTTGTAAATTAAAGCAGATGGTCTCGGGCGAAGGCGCTTGGTTGGTCGATTTCGACTAGTAAAATATCAGAAGTACTTGACACACGATAAAAACGCTGAACGACACTCGGATGATTGCTAATCCAGCCGTTAGCTACTGTTTCAGCCTTGCCCATGGATGGCATGATATGCACGTCGTGCATGTATCGTCTGGTAATGTCGTCCATATAGCAGTGCTCGTAAAATATACATTGGTCTCTCAAATTACACGCGTGACCCGCCAGTTTTACTTACAGACCTCGGGCCCTCGGTTTCATTACGCATGTATTTTACGCGTTGTTTTCGATGACGAGTAAATTACACTTGTATGTTAATACAGGTTTGAAATAAACCAAAGCTCCCAAGCGCGGCCTTGCCATTTCATGCCGTCTCAGTTTCTCGAAGGTGCTCATAGGTGTCCGATGATCCTGGCTTCCTGAATGAGTAGTGGGCGCTGTATCAGACCATCCGTAGGGCCCGCGAGGCCCTCTCCATTGTCCTTCGAGTTGTTGCGCTCGCCGTGGCGCCGAGCATTGTTAACATCGTCAACGAACATGAGGATTCAGGAGATGACTTTATTTTGACTGGATGACACTAGGGACCCACTAGGGCCATAGTCGTATGTACGCAAGTGCCGCCTTATTATGTACAACTATTTTTTTTGCTTTCTCCTGGTTTCCTGACATCACGGTCCCACACCATTGTCAACCTATGTAGTCAATATAAATGAGAGAATTGCACAAGGTGCGGCCGACAGCTGGGACCAAGCAGCTCGAGCAGTATTTGTGTTTTTGAGGCGTGAGCATTGCAGAGTTTTTCTTGGCGATGATTTCGTTGTTGTTCAGAGGAGAGCAGGGTATTAACTGGGCGGGCTGTGGCCCGTCTAGCCCAGGCCAGATATCCAGCCCAGATACTAATTTTTTCAAGATGAAAATGGCTAGCCCAGCTATACGTCTTTTTGAGGAATACCCAGGGAAGGTCAACTTGTTATTCTCCGCCCCGCTGGGCTGCAAATCTTTCGTAGGAGGGATGCATTAGGCTTAACAGGAAAATGGGCTTTAAAAATAATAAATGGGGTGTAATTATAAAAACTAGGCAGTAACTATAAAAAATGCACCAAACACGAAATTAGTTTCTAAAATATTATTTATGGATTTTGAAAATCTTAAATTTTCATTGTTGCGCGTGCAATGTTTCGTTGGATTTTTACGTAATACAAATTTATATTTAATCTGACTAGAAATTTCGGGATAAAAATATTTCGAAGCCCATTAAAATGTGGGAAATTGTATTGAATTATGTCTTCAATGGTTGGTTGAAATTATTAATCATTGTCCTGGCTAGAAAATGGGTTGTACTTTTAACAAACTGTAAATGGGTTGTTGTAAATTGCATTAGAATTCCAAAATGGGTTGTACATTCTTACAAAACGCAATGGGCTATAAGTTCTCTACCACACACTTGTGGGCCTACTAAGTGACTCGTCCCCTAAAAAAATAAGTTGACGCGTATGCAAGGCTTTCCCAACTTATTATAATCAACACACGGTTCTAGCAGCAGTGGCCGTTGGATGTCTATCCAACGGATGTCGTGCTTCTTCTTCAATCTCGGATATTCTTAGCTTCGGCCGCCCAAAAAATGATTCCTCCCCCTGACATCCGGGGCGCACCGTTTCGGAGGCTGACCTGTGGGCCTACTAAGTTGGAGCGTACCAAGGGCTTTGTCAACTTAGTCAATAATAAACGTTTCTAGCTTCAGTGACCGTACGATGTCCATCCAACGGCTGTAGTGCTTCTTCAACCTCTGGTCTTCTTGGTCTGGCCGCCCAAAGCAGCGCCGGTCGTGCCGCCTGCTCCTGCCTCCCATGGCTAGTTGTGCTGCCGCGGAGGCCTCACCGCCCCCATACTACTCCCACCGCTGGCCAAGCCATCCCTCCCCTCACCCACACCCCATGTTATTCTGCGGTGACGGCAGCCTCACACCGCAGCCGAACCAGTGAACCCTCGTACTCCTCTCCGTGCGGGCTTCCACTGCTGCGTCTTCCCCGGCTCCGCGTCGTCCCCTTCCTAGGCCTTGCTGTCGTCCAGACCACCGCCCTGGTGCTCTCGGCGCGGCGTGGTCAACGTGGTCAACGACCGACTTCCATCGGAAGAGTACTGTACGTGGAGAGGCTGACAGCTGGGTCTAGGCGGCCGCAAGGAAGTGCCTCCTTATTATGCGCAAAATAATTGTTCCTCCACCTTACAGCAGGGACCCACCGGACGAGCCACCTTATTTCACGAAAAAAATGTTTCCCCCCTGACTGCTTGGACCCACCGGACGGGCCAGCGTATTTCATGAAAAAAACGTTCCCCCCGCTGTCAGGTCGTACCCACCGGAAGTGCCTCCTTATTACGCACAAAAAAATGAATACTCCCCCTGCTAGATGTGACCCACCATGGTGGGAGGCTGACTTGTGGGCCTACTAAGTTGACTGGGATGGGGGCCTTTGTCAACTTTAGTCAATATGAACGATTCTAGCTTCAGTGACCGTACGATGTCCATCCAACGGCCGTAGTGCTTCTTCAACCTCTGGTCTTCTTGCTCCAGCCGCCCAAAGCAGCGCCGGTCGTGCCACATGCTCCTGCCTCCCGTGGCCGGCTGTGCTGCCGTTGAGGCCTCACCACCCCCTACTATTCCCACCGCTGGGCAGGCCCTGCGGCGACGGCAGCCTCACACCGCAGCCGAACCAGTGAACCCTCGTACTCCTCTCCGCCCGGGCTTCCACTGCCGCGTCTTCCCCGGCTCCCCGTCGTCCCCTTCCTAGGCCTCGCCGTCGTCCACCGCCCTGGTGCTCTCGACGCGGCGTGGTCAACGTGGTCAAGGAATGACTTCCATCGGACGTGGACTGTACGTGGAGAGGCTGATAGCTGGGTCCACGGCCGCAGCAAGGAAGTGCCTCCTTATTACGTGCAAAATAATTATTCCTCTACCTGATAGCGGGGACCCACCTGGTCGAAGCGTACGTAGCGTTGTCATTCTGGTCGCAAACGTGTACGTACATATATACTGGTCGATGTAGAGGTGCGCACGTGTCATAGTAGAGGCGCGCACATAGCATGTACACGTACGTACAGCGGTCAGGGTGCAAGAAAGAAAATACGGCCACGTATGTGTACATACGGGCGGGGTCTCGAACGCCTACTCGCGCATATGTACGGAGAGGGCTCGTGTACATGGCTGGGTCGGAATGGAGAAACAGCGTCGTCGTCGTGTTCATGGGGAGGCAACGGAATGTGGCGTGTTCATGGGGAGGCAACGGAATGCGTCGTGTTCATCGGGAGGGCTTGGACAGAACAGGCGATGGAAACGAGGCCTGGTGTACCGCGGAACGGAGGAAACGGCCTTGTGTTCGACCGGCCACGTTCAAAAGGGGATCTTGTTCATCGGGAGGGGTGTGGCGTACCGCAAAACGGAGGAAACGGACCTCCTACGGTCGAAACGGGGGTCTTGTTGATCGGGAGGGGTGTGGCGTACTGCAAAACGGAGAAAACGTACCTCCTACGGTCGAAACAGGGTTCCTGTTGATCAGGAGGGGTGTGGCGTACCGCAAAACGAAGGAAACGGACTTGTGTTGGAGCGCTATGGTCGAAACGGGGGTCCTGTTCATCGGGAGGGGTGTGGCGCACCGCAAAACGGGACTCCAAGGGATAGTGTTCATCTCCACCGTCGACCTCCTCCAGCCTCCACGGGCTCCTGTTCATCCAGCCTCCACCGCGCGCTACTCCATCGGCTACTGTTCAACCACCCCTCCACCGTCTATTGTTCATCTAGCCCTCCACACCACGGGGTCCTGTTCAACCACCCCTCCACGGGCACCTCTCCACAGTCTACTGTTCATCCAGCCCTCCACACCACGGGGTCCTGTTCAACCACCCCTCCACCGTCTACTGTTCATCCAGCCCTCCACACCATGGGGTCCTGTTCATCCACCCCTCCACGGGCACCCCTCCACCGTCTACTGTTCATCCAGCCCTCCACCACACCACGGGGTCATGTTCATCCAGAGGCAACGCCACCGCTCACTGTTCATCCAACCCCCCCCCCCCCCCCCCCCCCCCCCCCCCCCCCCCCCCCCCCCCCCCCCCCCCCCCCCCCCCCCCCCCCGCAACGCTCGTTGTTCATCCCATCGATCGGCTTCAGTTAGCAGCAGTAGTGAAGGGAATCGCTCGATCGGGTTCAGTTAACAGACATCGATCGATCGCTCGGGTTCAGTAACGCGTAGCCTGTAAAATCGCTCGGGTTCAGTTAGAGCCCAATGCCTCACTCGGGTTCAGTTAGAGCCAACACCTCGCACACACGCGCGTACGTGTACAAGAGAAACGCGCATCGCTTGGCCCCCGACCTCCCACCGTAACCGGGAACTCCCCGAAATATTCCTCCCCCTCACTTCTACCACGGTTTTTTCCGTCATGGACGGCCCAAAGAATGTCATGCAGCTGTGTCTCCAGCCCGCCCAGGACAAAAGGCCCATTTTCTGTCATGATTTTTTGTCATAGAAGTAGGAGCCCACCACATCTATGATGATACCGGGTTTTGTCACAGTTATCGGCATAGAAGTGTCATATGTATGACAGAAAAAAAATTCATTTGGCCCAAAATGTCACGGATGTGTCTTTTTTTGTAGTGAAGGGATAAGGTACAATTACCTTGTCAAGTTCTACTTTCCTCCCACTCACTTCTTTCGAGAGAAACTCCTTCTACAGAAAGGATCCATTCTTAGCAACGAATATCTTGCCTTCGGATCTGTGATAGAAGGTGTACCCAAGAGTCTCATTTGGGTATCCTATGAAGACACATTTCTCTGATTTGGGTTCGAGCTTATCAGGTTGAAGCTTTTTCACATAAGCATCGCAGCCCCAAATTTTAAGAAACGACAACTTGGGTTTCTTACCAAACCCCAGTTCATAAGGTGTCGTCTCAACGGATTTAGATGGTGCCCTACTTAATGTGAATGTAGTCGTCTCTAAAGCATAACCCCAAAATGATAGCGGTAAATCAGTGAGAGATATCATAGATCGCACCATATCTAATAAAGTGTGATTACGACGTCCAGACACACCATTACGTTGTGGTGTTCCAGGTGGCGTGAGTTGCGAAACTATTCCGCATTGTTTCAAATGAAGTCCAAACTCATAACTCAAATATTCACCTCCACAATCAGATCGTAGAAACTTGATTTTCTTGTTACGATGATTTTCCACTTCACTCTGAAATTCTTTGAACTTTTCAAATGTTTCAGACTTATGTTTCATTAAGTAGATATACCCATATCTGCTCAAATCATCTGTGAAGGTGAGAAAATAACGATATCAGCCGCGAGCTTCAATGTTCATTGGACCACATACATCAGTATGTATGATTTCCAACAACTCTATTGCTCGCTCCATTATTCCAGAGAACGGAGTTTTGGTCATCTTGCCCATGAGGCATGGTTCGCAAGTACCAAGTGATTCATAATCAAGTGATTCCAGAAGTCCATCAGAATGGAGTTGCTTCATGCGCTTTACACCAATATGACCTAAATGGCAGTGCCACAAATAAGTTGCACTATCATTATCAACTCTGCATCTTTTGGCTTCAATACTATGAACGTGTGTATCACTACTATCAAGATTTAGTAAAAATAGACCACTCATCAAGGGTGCATGACCGTAAAACATATTACTCATATAAATAGAACAACCATTATTCTCTGATTTTAATGAATAGCCGTCTCGCATCAAACAAGATCCATATATAATGTTCATGCTCAACGATGGCACCAAATAACAATTATTTTAGTCTAAAACTAATCCTGAAGGTAGATGTACAGGTAGCGTGCCGACGACGATCACATCGACTTTGGAACCATTCCCACGCGCATTGTCACCTCGTCCTTAGCCAATCTTTGCATAATCCGGAGCCCCTGTTTCGAGTTGCAAATGTTAGCAACTGAACCAGTATCAAATACCCAGGCACTACTGCGAGCATTAGTAAGGTACACATCAATAATATGTATATCAAATATACCTTTCACTTTGCCATCCTTCTTCTCCGGCAAATACTTGGGGAAGTTCCGCTTCCAGTGACCAATTCCTTTGCAGTAGAAGCACTCAGTCTCAGGCTTAGGTCCAGACTTAGGTTTCATCACTTGAGCAGCAACTGGCTTGCTGTTCTTCTTGAAGTTACCCTTCTTCCCTTTACCATTTTTCTTGAAACTAGTGGTCTTGTTGACGATCAACACTTGATGCTCCTTTTTGATTTCTACCTCCGCAGCCTTTAGCATTGTGAAGAGCTCAGGAATCGTCTTATCCATCCCTTGCATATTATAGTTCATCATGAAGCTCTTGTAGCTTGGTGGCAGTGATTGAAGAACTCTGTCAATGACACTATCATTAGGAAGATTAACTCCCAGTTGAGTCAAGTGGTTGTGGTACCCAGACATTCTGAGTATATGTTCACTGACAGAACTATTCTCCTCCATCTCGCATTTGTAGAACTTATTGGAGACTTCATATCTCTCAATCCAGGCATTTGCTTGAAATATTAACTTGAACTCCTGGAACATCTTGTTGGGGAACGTACTAGAAATTCAAAATTTTCTACGCATCACCAAGATCAATCTATGGAGTCATCTAGCAACGAGGGAGGAGTGGATCTACATACCCTTGTAGATCGCGCGCGGAAGCGTTCAAGAGAACGGGGTTGATGGAGTCGTACTCGTCGTGATCCAGATCACCGATGATCCTAGCGCCGAACGGACGGCACCTCCACGTTCAACACATGTACGGAGCAGCGACGTCTCCTCCTTCTTGATCCAGCAAGGGGGGAGGAGAGGTTGATGGAGATCCAGCAGCACGACGGCGTGGTGGTGGAAGTAGCGGGATTCCAATAGGGCTTCGCCAAGCGCTGCGGGAGGAGGGAGATGTGTCATGGGAGGGAGAGGGAGGCGCCAGGGCTTAGGTATGGTTGCCCTCCCTTCCCCCCACTATATATAGGGCCAAGGGAGAGGGGGGAGGCACAGCCTTGGCCCTTCCTCCAAGGAAGGGTGCGGCCAGGGAGGAGTCCCTCCTCCCCAAGGCACCTCGGAGGTGCCTTCCCCCTTTAGGACTCTTCCTTTCCCTTGATTCTTGGTGCATGGGCCTCTTGGGGCTGGTGCCCTTGGCCCATATAGGCCAAGGCGCACCCCCTACAGCCCATGTGGCCCCCCGGGGCAGGTGGCCCCACCCGGTGGACCCCCGGGACCCTTCCGGTGGTCCCGGTACAATACCGGTGACCCCGAAACTTGTCCCGATGGCCGAAATAGCACTTCCTATATATAATTCTTTACCTCCGGACCATTCCGGAACTCCTTGTGACGCCCGGGATCTCATCCGGGACTCCGAACAACTTTCGGGTTACCGCATACTAATATCTCTATAACCCTAGCGTCACCGAACCTTAAGTGTGTAGACCCTACGGGTTCGGGAGACATGCAGACATGACCGAGATGACTCTCCGGTCAATAACCAACAGCGGGATCTGGATACCCATGTTGGCTCCCACATGTTCCACGATGATCTCATCGGATGAACCACGATGTCAAGGACTTAATCAATCCCGTATACAATTCCCTTTGTCTATCGATACGACACTTGCCCGAGATTCGATCGTCGGTATCCCGATACCTTGTTCAATCTCGTTACCGGCAAGTCTCTTTACTCGTTTTGTAACACATCATCCCGTGATCAACTCCTTGATCACATTGTGCACATTATGATGATGTCCTACCGAGTGGGCCCAGAGATACCTCTCCGTTTACACAGAGTGACAAATCCCAGTCTCAATTCGTGCCAACCCAACAGACACTTTCGGAGATACCTGTAGTGTACCTTTATAGCCACCCAGTTACGTTGTGACGTTTGGCACACCCAAAGCACTCCTACGGTATCCGGGAGTTGCACAATCTCATGGTCTAAGGAGATGATACTTGACATTAGAAAAGCTTTAGCATACGAACTACATGATCTTGTGCTAGGCTTAGGATTGGGTCTTTGTCCATCACATCATTCTCCTAATGATGTGACCCCGTTATCAATGACATCCAATGTCCATGGTCAGGAAACCATAACCATCTATTGATCAACGAGCTAGTCAACTAGAGGCTTACTAGGGACATGGTGTTGTCTATGTATCCACACATGTATCTGAGTTTCCTATCAATACAATTCTAGCATGGATAATAAACGATTATCATGAACAAGGAAATATAATAATAACTAATTTATTATTGCCTCTAGGGCATATTTACAACACATCTCATATGCTCCATGATGTTCAAAACGCCGTTGAAGTCTCGGTTCTAAGCCGTAAAGCATGGCACACTGAACTATTGAGTAGTCATCAGCTTTGCTCTGCCAGGTGTTCACAACATCTGGCGTTGCTCCTACAGTGGGTTTGTCACCTAGCGGTGCTTCTAGGATGTAATTTTTCTGTGAAACAATGAGGATAATCCTCAAGTTACGGACCCAGTCCGTGTAGTTTCTACCATCACCTTTCAACTTAGCTTTCTCTAGGAACGCATTAAAATTCAATGGAACAACAACACGGGCCATCTATCTACAACAACACTGACATGTAAAATACTATCAGGTACTAAGTTCATGATAAATTAAAGTTCAATGTCAGGACCCTGATTCTAAGTCACACCGATCTAGCCTGTAACACCTCATATCACTTTGCGGCCTCACGCACGGTATTCCCACGGGTGTCGCCTTACCATGGCCCGGGACCGTTTGCGCCTTTTGGCTCTCGTATATGATAGTGTCGCTAGCATCCATATGACAGAGAACCCGGGCCGACATGACTAGTCATGAACCCAAAGTGGCACTAACTTACGGGGACAGGCATACATGAATCAACATCGAGCATGTCGGTCAGCAGCGTGCGAATCCGGGCTGTAGCACTGGGCTAACAGGACTCCAGGAACCCGGGCTGTAGCAGGCTAGGCAGGACTCCGGATGTCACCGCGTGACATTTCCCCGAAGGGACAGACGCGGGAACGAAGTGAATCACATGCCGGCCAGTCAAGTGTTCCGGAGCAGTAGTGCTGGGCTAGCAGGACTCCGGTGAACCGGGCTGTAGCGGACTACTATGGCTCATGGAAGCACAAGACTACATTTCCCCATAAGAGAGGCTACCAAGGATAAACAACTAGGTTGTTGGATCCCACACATACCAAGCATTTCAATCATACACACAATATGCTCGATATGTGTGAATACAACATGGCATCACAACATAACTCTACGACTCAAGTATTTATTCATTAGGCTCTGAAGAGTTAGATATTACAAACATGGGTCTCATGACCCAACATTCAGAGCATACCAGACAAAGCACATGCGGAAGCTTAACATGTCTGAGTACAGACATCTACAAATGAAAAAGGCTGAGAAGCCTGACTATCTACCAGATCCTGCCGAGGGCACAAGATCGTAGCTGAGGTAAAAAGCTAAATGTCGAAGTCCACGTGGAACTACTAGCGAGACTGAAGTCTCTCTGCAAAAACATAAATTAAGCAAACATGAGTACAAATGTACCCAGCAAGACTTACATCAGAGCTAACTACATATGCATCGGTATCAACAAAGGGGTAGTGGAGTTTAACTGCAGCAAGCCAGCTTTGACTCAGTGGCTAACCTGAACTACGACTGCAAGCAACTCTTTTAAGGTGGCGCACACGAGTCCACATATTCACCATATCAATACACCACTATCGATCCGCTCCCGTCTCCCTACGAGAACGCAATCCATAGCACTCACGCTTATCTTGCGCATTTTAGAGTATCCACTTTCACTTGTCTATGAACTATGCAAGGGGTCCAAGTTTCCATATTCGAGGAATCCGGCTATTCGAATAGATAATGAAAACCCTGCAGGGGTGTACTTCTTCACACACGCTCTCACCACTTATCACCATATACACGTCATGTATCTCGGCAACCTTCAAGTGGAAACCTGGCGAGGGTGTCGACCATGACCTGACTAACCACACAAATCTCTAGTATAGGTTTATCGCCTATTCGAGTTCCATCCGCGAGGAGATCCGGCCGGAGTTTCGCTCACAGCCCCAAACGATGTGTGCAGGGTTCCCTAGACACCAAACGGGCGCCCGGTACACCGTGCCACGGTGTATCTACCGCATCATAGCCCACCCCTAGGGTCAGCGCTACGCACGACCGCCAACACATATCCTATAAACACCAGAAACTAGTTGCAACTCCTAGACAGAGGACTAGGGCAATTAATAAGTCGAGAGTGTCAATTAAGGATCCCAATGAGCGGTAGTAGTTTTTCATGGATCACCAACACAGAACTCAGTTACTGAGGACGGTTTCAATGAGACAACCCACCATGTACTCCTACATGGCCTCTCACCGCTACCTTTACCAAATCGTGTTCACACACTTAGCTCACACATAGTAGGACATGTTCATCGCCATTCCAATTCATCCCCGATGAATCAGACCTGGCTCAACTCTAAGTAGTAGCAGGCATGACAAACAAGCATGAATGAGTAGGCACATCAGGGCTCAAACAACTCCTACTCATGCTAGTGGGTTTCATCTATTTACTGTGGCAATGACAGGTCATGCAGAGGAAAGGGGTTCAGCTACCGCAGCATATAACAGTTGAAACGGTGTTGTCCTAATGCAGTAAAATAGAGCAGGAGCGAGAGAGTGGGATTGTATCAGAATGAACAAGGGGGTTTTGCTTGCCTGGCACTTCTGAAGATAGTATAACTCTTCATTGGTGTCATCGAATTCGTCGTCGAAACACGTCTACTGAGAGGGGACAAATACAGAGAAGGAAAACACAATCAATGCAATGCACAATATGATGCATGATCATGACATGTCAATATGCTGTGTTTTGAGCTAATGCAACTAGCAACATGTTAAATATAGTTGGTTTGAACCCTAGGTTCAAATTCAAACTCCATATGTGAGGGTTTAAATGCCATTATATGATTTGGCCTAAACAGCAGCCATAAGTTGTTCTAACATGCATGAAAATGGTACAGATGGATAGAATGGAATTTTCTGATCATTTTCATATATAGTTTATTTCATTCTAAGCTACGGTTGATTTTCTATGATTTTTAGAAGTTTTGGCTATTTTCTGGAATTTCTTGTAAAAGAATAAATCTAGAAAAAGAGTTACTGCATCAGCACTAAGTCACTGTGACGTCAGTGGATCAACGGGGCGGTCCAGGTCAAACCTGACCAGTGGGGCCCACTAGTCAGTGACTCGGTCAACTAACAGGGTTAATTAGCACTAACTAAAAGTTAATCTAGGCTAATTAGTCCCTGGACCCACACGTCAGTGGCTGTGGGTTTAAAATTAAGTTAATTTAACACTTAGCTAATTAACAGGGACCAGGGCCCACTTGTCAGTGGCTAACCTAACTAACCTAAATAGGATTAGCCCTAACTAACTTAGTTAGCAAGGCGGGGCCTGCATGTCAGTAGCTAAGCTAAATTAGCTAGGTTTAGTTAATCCTAATCTAGGTTAGTTAGCAGGGCGGCCCCACCTGTCATTGAGCCAGGGGAGGTCAAACCCCTTGGTCAACTGGGGCTAACGCGCCGGTGTTTAGCCGCCGGCGGCAGCATACACGGCGGAGGGCGCGGGATTCGCCTACAGGGCGCCGTTTGGCGCGCGGAGCACAGCTACGGGATGTGGACACTCGTCCGCATCCAACCGTGGTGGTGGCGCGGCCAGGGAGTGGTCGGAGTGGCACCGACGACGAGCTCGGCGGCGGCCAAAGCTCGGGTGCAAGTGAGGATGGGGCTGCGGTGCGCAAATGAGCGCGGCGAGGTGCTACGGAGGCTCTACGCGGTGCGGGGAGCACGTTGGGCGCATGCCCGGGACCAAATGGTCACCGAAGCATCACCGGCGACGAGCGCGGGCGGTGGCGCATTCGGACGTCCACGAAGCAGCGACTACGGCGTACCAGGGAGGAAACAGAGAGCGGGGTTAGATGGAGAGGCTCACGGCGAGTGCGGTGGCGCCAGAGTTAGCTCGGGGGAAAGGCTGGTGCGGTCGGAACGGCGACGACGATCTCGGCGGCCGGCGGCGAAGATGAAGATGATGGAGTCGCTTCGGGCGCCCCGCGGGCGTGTGATTCGTCTTGGAGCTTCGTGGCATTAAGGCGGAGCCTTTGGGCATGGCGGAAGGGTGAGGGGTGGCTCTGGACATGGTGGCAGAGAACGGCGGCGGCGGTCGCTCTCGGGTGAGCTCGGGGACGAGGCTAGAGGGCGAGGGAGAGAGCAGAGAGTGAGGGGAGAGGCAAAGGGGGCTGCGGGGCATCTCCAGACGCGTCGGGGGCGCCTCGGTGGCAAGCAGGAGGTGGAGCTCGGGCACGCCCACTGTCGACACGCCTCTGCCTACTGGCAGAGGTTGAAGACAGCCGCTTCAGGCCAGTGGGCTGGGCCACCGGCTGGAGTTGGGCCAGGTGGGCTGCCAGGTGAGCGCCAGGTAAGTCTCTCTCTCTCTGCTTTCTGTTTTTCTATTTTTCTATAATTGTTTTGACTTAATTAAAATGCTAAGGCATTTCCAAAAATCATGAAACTAATCATGGCTACTGTTTATAACATATGCAATAGTAAACATTTTAGTTTATGATTATTTGAGCATTTAAAATATTTTATAGCATTTAAATGCCCAAATGCAAATAGAATATGATTTAATTCAGAGCCCAAATATGTCATGGAAAAATGTGCAACACCTCTGGTTATTGCTTCCAGCATTTTCCAGAAATGATGAACATTTTTTAAAACCATTTGGAAACACTAAGAATATTTTAATTGAACCTTGTGAATTCCTTTGATGCTAGGGTTTAAACAATCCCCATTACAACTTTCTGAGAAAATTGAACATGATGACAAGATGAATATGCAAGGACAAGCAGAGGCTAAGCTAGGGCTGTGACAACTCACCCCCACTAAACAAGAATCTCATCCGGAGATTCAATACGTGAGGTAAGAAGACAGAGGGGCCACAAGACCAACACAATCTTCACGATCCAGACGTCTTTCTCGAGGATGTTGATTCATTGCATCACCTTGATCTCGATGTCTTGCTTTGAGAACTACGTCCAACATGAAAACGAGTAGAAAGGGACAATTTTTAGAAGAATCGATCTTCTTGAGGTTCGAGCAACTTAGGATCATCTTGATGATCACAAGATCAACTCACGGAATGCGACATAGAAACATCTCTGGAGCTGAGAGGCAAAACTTGCATCAGGAGCGATAGAAGAAACAATTTGACGAGGGTTTCAAAGTAGAGAGGGAAATTGCCATGATTCCAAAATGGGGCACCTCGGGGAAGGTGACTCGAAGAACTATTCTCTTAAGTGGAAAAAATAATTACTTTTGATATATACATCATTGAAACTCTTTGTACCAGCCTAAGGCAATCACAATCGATCGTTTAGCGGAGTTCAAAGGAATGGCATATCCGGATTCGAATGGATGATGTGGACTACCTTGTTGAAGACAATGCAAGGAATGATTTTTGCTTATCATCAGGAATGGATGGGACCCATGGTAGGACCACTTTGAAGATGATTCTGAGCAGCAATGGCTGAGAAGGGCAGCCCATTGGAAATTGGCACAGGGCGGTGCAAGCTAGGAACAAAATGAAATGTCGGGAATGTTCCAACCATCATATACGCCTGAGATTCAGATCTGGTTGGTAACAGGATAATTCAGACAACATGTCTGGAAAAGAAAATTTGCAACACAAACCGACGAGATGACATTGCGAGATTCTCGGGATATGAACTACGATAGCAAGCTCCAAAACATGAGCTGGTTCTGCTACATACATGTGAGCATGTTGTCCAAGATAAGAATGACCACCTAGTAGTCTTATAATAAAACACTATCGAGTTCTGGTCGGGAACCATCATCAAGGATTTTGAAGTCTTTACGCAAGTCCATGGATTAGATCCCAAGCATAGACTTCTTTTCCTTGAACAAATCAATCAGTGGCTTGGTGTGCTAGGGACACATATAGAACGAATGTTGCAAGTCTCCGAACCATAGAATACTTTGCACGTATGCATGACCGATTTGGGATGATTCCAAAAGAAGCAAAATTGACTTTCTCGAATCCACGGCGACAACTTGCATCAGATGCACATGAATTAGAGGAAGTCACTACTTCCATCCAAACATATGCTTCATGAACGGAACATGAAGGCATTGTTACAAAGTTTCCAACACTAGCTTAATGTTTAACACGAATCATGGGGAAGACAAGATGCTGCTGATGAGCTCAACAACAACTCATCGGAATTTCCATATCACTGGACTTCCACCATCATGTGAACACGGTGATAGCATTGGTCAGACCAAGGGATGTAATGGTTGCTCGACGAATCAACCATGAGTAAGACAACATTATGAACATCGCTGGTTCTGATTTGACTTGACGATAACCCATACTCAAGTCAAAGTTTTGACAAGGCAATAGATCCAACAACTGATCACGAGGACCAATCGATGGAGATATCATCTTTCTTCAACACGCACACACACACACAAAAATATATCCCTTAACATGAACTAAGTCAGGCAAGCTTTTATCTTCCAACTCTCCAAGTTGTTGTCTAGCTCAACCAACTAGCTCAGGGATATCCAACACAGATTCTTGGAGAAGGGGTGATTTATAACAAAACCAACTTGATCACGAACTCAACATAGCGGTCAGGTGACAACCAGGTAATACTTCCGAGAAGATCTTCGGAAAATCACGAACCACCAATATGTTACTAAGCTCGAGAACAATCTTGCTTTTCAGAGCAAGACGATATGATCAAATAAGCAAGGGGTTGAATAATCCTAACTCATTGATCGAAGAGTGCACCGGAAATAAAGACTAGGCAAGCAACGGGGTGGCTAGGAGTATTGATTTCACACATCATGATTCACTTGTCGGCATTCCGGCTACAATAACACGGGAACCGAGGGATGAACAATAATGGCAAGAAGTATCACTATATCAAGAGTTCATAAAAGGTGGTGCAATTCTCATGACATTCCTGACGTAAAGAGGGCAACACTCCAAGGTAGAACAGAACAAAAGCTAGATTGGCATTTTGATCTGCGGGATACAACTACTTTGACCCAATCCTGGATATGGATGAGGTACTGGAGTTCGTTTCTCCTAGTCATCCTGAAATAGAACGGCTCGACGGACCACAAGAATAATAGGCATCGATGAACACGAATGCACAACTATTCCTGACTATCAATTGATAGACTAGGGTCGGAATACAACTGAGGAGGGTCAACCTAAGGAACATATAACTTTCTGGGTTGTGGATGCATAGATTAGTATGTCGAACCAAGTTCAACATGTTTCTTCCGGATAACCCATGCAGGAAGGTAGA
This sequence comes from Triticum urartu, assembly GCF_003073215.2. Classification (NCBI taxonomy): domain Eukaryota; kingdom Viridiplantae; phylum Streptophyta; class Magnoliopsida; order Poales; family Poaceae; genus Triticum; species Triticum urartu. The sequence continues at coordinate 556,401,074 of NC_053026.1, forward strand.
ACTGGCAGGATCACAATTATGAATGGAGAACTCCTCAAGAGTACTCTGATTGTGATATTTTGGTTCAAAGAACTTTTGCCTTAATGGTTCATGGTATTTGGAAGAAAGAAATACCACGGACCTCGAGGACTGTCGCAAGGTTACTAATATCCTAAAGGAATGAGCAAACACTATCAACAGGAAGTAAGTAGGGTGAATCTCGGGTTCAAAAAAACCCAGGAGTAGAACACCTACTACTAAGTAGCATCACGGGATGCTTTCGGGAATGATGGTCAGAATCATCACACCGGGAACACAAAACATGGCTAGATTACTAGGTGACTCCCTAAAACACCTAGGGTCATAATAATAGCTCCAACATATATTTCGAGGTAGTAGAGTACCTCAACAGACCGTTAGTGTGCTTAATCTGGCCCAAAAGGACATCGGGAACATGGAAAGGATTTGCAAATGCATCAGACTGTTTAGAAACCTGGGATGACTCGGACAGCATACCGGCTGTAAATGCTCAAAAGATTTGAGACATCCTGCAAAATGGTGGCATAACCACTCATCAACACAATATCAAGGTTCCGAGATCAACTGTTGACATACGGAGGTAGTAGGAACGGAACTGAGGCTTGAAACTATCAATTCTATAAGTCTATGGATTAGTAACACGTCATCCTGATAGATAGATGAGAAGGCCTAGTTCTTAATCCCCGTAGAAAAGAAGAGTTGACTCAGATCAGAAGGGCATAAGGTATAATGAGTAAAAAGAGCCTTACGTTCCCTTCCACAATCAATTCCCTTACATAACTAAAGCATTTCTAGACTCAACTTTGACCAGTTTGGCTTGGTAATCCTACAGGCAGTCGGGCTCTGATACCAAAGCTGTCAGGACCCTGATTCTAAGTCACACCGATCTAGCCTGTAACACCTCATATCACTTTGCGGCCTCACGCACGGTATTCCCACGGGTGTCGCCTTACCATGGCCCGGGCCCGTTTGCGCCTTTTGGCTCACGTATATGATAGTGCCGCTAGCATCCATATGACAGAGAACCCGGGCCGACATGACTAGTCGTGAACCCAAAGTGGCACTAACTTACGGGGACAGGCATACATGAATCAACATCGAGCATGTCGGTCAGCAGCGTGCAAATCCGGGCTGTGGCACTGGGCTAATAGGACTCCGGGAACCCGGGCTGTAGCAGGCTAGGCAGGACTTCGGATGTCACCGCGTGACATTTCCCCGAAGGGACAGACACAGGAACGAAGTGAATCACATGCCGGCCAGTCAAGTGTTCTGGAGCAGCAGTGCTGGGCTAGCAGGACTCCGGTGAACCGGGCTGTAGCGGACTACTATGGCTCATGGAAGCACAAGACTACATTTCCCCATAAGAGAGGCTACCAAGGATAAACAACTAGGTTGTCGGATCCCACACATACCAAGCATTTCAATCATACACACAATATGCTCGATATGTGTGAATACAACATGGCATCACAACATAACTCTACGACTCAAGTATTTATTCATTAGGCTCTGAAGAGTCAAATATTACAAACATGGGTCTCATGACCCAACATTTAGAGCATACTAGACAAAGCACATGCGGAAGCTTAACATGTCTGAGTACAGACATCTACAAATGAAAAAGGCTGAGAAGCCTGACTATCTACCAGATCCTGCCGAGGGCACAAGATCGTAGCTGAGGTAACAAGCTAAACATCGAAGTCCACATGGTACTACTAGCGAGACTGAAGTCTCTCTGCAAAAACATAAATTAAGCAAACATGAGTACAAATGTACCCAGCAAGACTTACATCAGAGCTAACTACATATGCATCGGTATCAACAAAGGGGTAGTGGAGTTTAACTGTAGCAAGCCAGCTTTGACTCAGTGGCTAACCTGAACTACGACTGCAAGAAACTCTTTTGAGGTGGCACACATGAGTCCACATATTCACCATATCAATACACCACTATGGATCCGCTCTCGTCTCCCTACGAGAACGCCATCCATAGCACTCACGCTTATCTTGCGCATTTTAGAGTATCCACTTTCACTTGTCTATGAACTATGCAAGGGGTCCAAGTTTCCATATCCGAGAAATCCAGCTATTCGAATAGATAATGAAAACCCTGCAGGGGTGTACTTCTTCACACACGCTCTCACCACTTATCACCATATACACGTCATGTATCTCGACAACCTTCAAGCGGAAACCGGGCGAGGGTGTCGGCCACGACCTGACTAACCACACAAGTCTCTAGTCCAGGTTTATCGCCTATTCGGGTTCCATCCGCGAGGAGATCCGGCCGGAGTTTCACTCACAGCCCCAAACAATGTGTGCAGGGTTCCCGAGACACCAAACGGGCGCCCGGTACACCGTGCCACGGTGTATCTACCGCATCATAGCCCACCCCTAGGGTCAGCGCTACGCACGGCCACCAACACATATCCTATAAACACCAAAAACTAGTTGCAACTCCTGGACAGAGGACTAGGGCAGTTAATAAGTCGAGAGGGTCAATTAAGGATCCCAATGAGTGGTAGTAGTTGTTCATGGATCACCAACACAGAACTCAGTTCCTGAGGACGGTTTCAATGAGACAACCCGCCATGTACTCCTACATGGCCTCTCACCCCTACCTTTACCAAATCGTGTTCACACACTTAGTTCACACACAGTAGGACATGTTCATCGCCATTCCAATTCATCCCCGATGAATCAGACTTGACTCAACTCTAAGCAGTAGCAGGCATGACAAACAAGCATGAATGAGTAGGCACATCAGGGCTCAAACAACTCCTACTCATGCTAGTGGGTTTCATCTATTAACTGTGGCAATGACAGGTCATGCAGAGGAAAGGGGTTCAGCTACCGCAGCATGTAACAGTTGAAACGGTGTTGTTCTAATGCAGTAAAATAGAGCAGGAGCGAGAGAGTGGGATTGTATTGGAATGAACAAGGGGGTTTTGCTTGCCTGGCACTTCTGAAGATAGTATAACTCTTCATTGGTGTCATCGAATTCGTCGTCGAAACACGTCTACTGAGAGGGGACAAATGCCGGCATCAGGGAAGGAAAACACAATCAATGCAATGCACAATATGATGCATGATCATGACATCTCAATATGCTGTTTTTTGAGCTAATGCAACTAGCAACATGTTAAATAGAGTTGGTTTGAACCCTAGGTTCAAATTCAAACTCCATATGTGAGGGTTTAAATGCCATTTATATGATTTGGCCTAAACAGCAGCCATAAGTTGTTCTAACATGCATGAAAATGGTATAGATGGATAGAATGGATTTTTTTATCATTAATCATACATAGTTTATTTCATTCTGTGCTACGGTTGATTTTCTATGATTTTTAGAAGTTTTGGCTATTTTCTGGAATTTCCTGTAAAAGAATAAATCCAGAAAAAGAGTTACAGCATCAGCACTAGGTCACTGTGACGTCAGCAGGTCAACGGGGCGGTCCAGGTCAAACCTGACCAGTGGGGTCCACTAGTCAGTGACTCGGTCAACTAACAGGGTTAATTAGCACTAACTAAAAGTTAATCTAGGCTAATTAGTCCCTGGACCCACACGTCAGTGGCTGTGGGTTTAAAATTAAGTTAATTTAACACTTAGCTAATTAACAGGGACCAGGGCCCACTTGTCAGCGGCTAACCTAACTAACGTAAATAGGATTAGCCCTAACTAACTTAGTTAGCCAGGCGGGGCTCGCATGTCAGTAGCTAAGCTAAATTAGCTATGTTTAGTTAATCCTAATGTAGGTTAGTTAGCAGGGCGGCCCCACCTGTCATTGAGAAAGGGGAGGTCAAACCCCTTGGTCAACTGGGGCTAACGCGCCGGCGTTTAGCCGCCGGCGGCAGCAGACGCGGCGGAGGGCGCAGGATTCGCCTACAAGGCGCCGTTTGGCGCGCGGAGCACAGCTACGGGATGCGGACGCTCGCCCGGATCCAACCGTGGTGGTGGCGCGGCCGGGGAGTGGTCAGAGTGGCGCCGGTGACGAGCTCGGCGGTGGCCGAAGCTCGGGTGCAAGTGGGGATGGGGTTGCGGTGCGCAAATGACCGCGGCAAAGTGCTACGGAGGCTCTACGCGATGCGGGGAGCGTGTTGGGCGCATGCCCAGGACCAAATGGTCACCGGAGCATCACCGGCGATGAGCGCGGGCGGCGGCGCGTTCGGACGTCCACGGAGCAGCGACTACGGCGTACCAGGGAGGAAACAGAGAGCGGGATTTGATGGAGAGGCTCACGGCGAGTGCGGTGGCGCCGGAGTTAGCTCGGGGGAGAGGCTGGTGCGGTCGGAATGGCGACGACGATCTCGGCGGCCGACGGCGAAGATGAAGATGATGGAGTCGCTTCGGGCGTCCCGCGGGCGTGTGATTCGTCTTGGAGCTTTGTGGCATCGAGGCGGAGCCTTTGGGCATGGCGGAAGGGTGAGGGGGTGGCTCTGGGCACGGTGGCAGAGAACGACGGCGGCGGTCGCTCTCGGGTGAGCTCGGGGAAGAGGCTAGAGGGCGAGGGAGAGAGCAGAGAGTGAGGGGAGAGGCAGCGGGGGCTGCGGGGCATCTCCAGACTCGTCGGGGGCGCCTCGGTGGCAAGCAGGAGGTGGAGCTCGAGCGCGCGCACTGTCGACACGCTTCTGCCTGCTGGCAGAGGTTGAAGACAACCGCTTCAGGCCAGTGGGCTGGGCCGCCAGCTGGAGTTGGGCCAGGTGGGCTGCCAGGTGAGCGCCAGGTAAGTCTCTCTCTCTGCTTTTTGTTTTTCTATTTTTCTGTAATTGTTTTGACTTAATTAAAATGCTAAGGCATTTCCAAAAATCATGAAACTAATCATGGCTACTGTTTATAACATATACAACAGTAAACATTTTAGTTTATGATTATTTGAGCATTTAAAATATTTTACAGCATTTAAATGCCCAAATGCAAATAGAATATGATTTAATTCAGAGCCCAATATGTCATGGAAAAATGTGCAACACCTCTGGTTATTGCTTCCAGCATTTTCCAGAAATGATGAACATTTTTTAAAACCATTTGGAAACACTGAGAATATTTTAGTTGAACCTAGTGAATTCCTTTGATGCTAGGGTTTAAACAATCCCCATTTCAACTTTATGAGAAAATTGAACATGATGACAAGATGAATATGCAAGGACAAGCAAAGGCTAAGCTAGGGCTGTGACATTCAATAATCAAATTACTTAAGAATTCCCACTTAGATAGACATCTCTCTAATCATCTAAGTGATCACGTGATCCATATCAACTAAACCATGTCCGATCATCACGTGAGATGGAGTAGTTTTCAATGGTGAACATCATTATGTTGATCTTATCTACTATATGATTCACGCTCGACCTTTAGGTCTTAGTATTCCGAGGCCATATCTGCACATGCTAGGCTCGTCAAATTTAACCCGAGTATTCTGTGTGTGTGCAAAACTGGCTTGCACCCGTTGTATGTGAACGTAGAGCTTATCACACCCGATCATCACGTGGTGTCTCAGCACGATGAACTGTAGCAACGGTGCATACTCAGGGATAACACTTATACCTTGAAATTTAGTGAGAGATCATCTTATAATGCTACCGTCGAACTAAGCAAAATAAGATGCATAAAGGATAAACATCACATGAAATCAATATAAGTGATATGATATGGCCATCATCATCTTGTGCCTTTGATCTCCATCTCCAAAGCACCGTCATGATCACCATCGTCACCGGCTTGACACCTTGATCTCCATCGAAGCATCGTTGTCATCTCGCCAACTATTGCTTCTATGACTATCTCTACCGCTTAGTGATAAAGTAAAGCAATTACATGGCGATTGCATTTCATACAATAAAGCGACAACCATATGGCTCCTACCAGTTGCTGATAACTGTGTTACAAAACATGATCATCTCATACAATAAAATTTAGCAGCATGTCTTGACCATATCACATCACAACATTCCCTGCAAAAACAAGTTAGACGTCATCTACTTTGTTGTTGCAATTTTTACGTGGCTGCTACGGGCTGAGCAAGAACCGTTCTTACCCACGCATCAAAAACCACAACGCGGTATAGTGATTGCTTTTTGATCTTCAGAAAGAACCCTGTTTATTGAATCCGATTCAACTAAAGTTGGAGAAATAGACACCCACTAGCCACATGTGTGCGAAGCACGTCGGTAGAACCAGTCTCTTGTAAGCGTACGCGTAATGTCGGTCTGAGCCGCTTCATCCAACAATGCCGCTGAATCAAGAATCAACTAGTGATGGCAAGCAATATGTATATACCCACGCCCACAACTCCTTTGTGTTCTACTCATGCATATAACATCTACGCATAAACCTGGCTCGGATGCCACTGTTGGGGAACGCAGTAATTTCAAAAAAAATCCTACGCACACGCAAGATCATGATGATGCATAGCAACAAGAGGGAAGAGTGTTGTCCACATACCCTCATAGACCGTAAACGGAAGCGTTATGACAACGCGGTTGATGTAGTCGTACGTCTTCACGATCGACCGATCCTAGCACCGGAGGTACGGCACCTCCGCGATCAGCACACGTTCAGCTCGCTAATGTCCCACGAACTCACGATCCAGCAGAGTGTCGACGGAGAGTTTCGTCAGCACGACGGCGTGATGATGGTGATGATGTTGTTACCGGAACAGGGCTTCGCCTAAGCACCGCTACGATATGACCGAGGTGGATTATGGTGGAGGGAGGCACCGCACACGGCTAAAAGATCAATGATCAACTTGTGTGTCTATGGGGTGCCCCCTCCTCCATATATAAAGGAGTGGAGGAGGGGGAGGGCTGGCCCTCTACTATGGCGCGCCCTAGGGAGTCCTACTCCCATCGGGAGTAGGATTCCCCCTTTCCAAGTAGGAGTAGGAGAGAAGGAAGGGAAGGAGAGAAGAGAAGGAAGGAGGGGGCGCCGCCCCTCCCCTAGTCCAATTCAGACTAGGCCTTGGGGGGGGCTGCCCTAGGCAGCCCCTCTCTATTTCCCCTAAAGCCCAATAAGGCCCATGTACTCCCCGGGGGTTCCGGTAACCTCCCGGTAATCCGGAAAATGCCCGAACTCATCCGGAACCATTCCGATGTCCAAACATAGGCTTCCAATATATCGATCTTTACGTCTCGACCATTTTGAGACTCCTCGTCATGTCCGTGATCAAATCCAGGACTCCGAACTACCTTCGGTTCATCAAAACACATAAACTCATAATACCGATCGTCACCGAACATTAAGCGTGCGGACCCTACAGGTTCGAGAAGTATGTAGACATGACCGAGACACGTCTCCGGTCAATAACCAATAGCGGAACCTGGATGCTCATATTGGTTCCTACATCTTCTATGAAGATCTTTATCGGTCAAACCGCATAACGATATACGTTGTTCCCTTTGTCATCGGTATGTTACTTGCCCGAGATTCGATCATCGGTATCTCAATACCTAGTTCAATCTCGTTACCGGCAAGTTTCTTTACTCATTTCGTAATGCTACATCCCGTAACTAACTTATTAGCTACATTGCTTGCAAGGCTTATAGTGATGTACATTACCGAGAGGGCCCAGAGATACCTCTCCGACAATCGGAGTGACAAATCCTAATCTCGATCTATGCCAACTCAAAAAACACCATCGGAGACACCTGTAGAGCATCTTTATAGTCACCCAGTTATGTTGTGACGTTTGATAGCACACTAAGTGTTCCTCCGGTATTCGAGAGTTGCATGATCTCATAGTCATAGGAACATATATAAGTTATGGAGAAAGCAATAGCAACAAACTAAACGATCATCGTGCTAAGCTAACGGATGGGTCAAGTCAATCACATCATTCTCTAATGATGTCATCCCGTTAATCAAATGACAACTCATGTCTATGGTTAGGAAACATAACTATCATTGATTCAACGAGCTAGTCAAGTAGAGGCAAACTAGTGACACTTTGTTTGTCTATATATTCACACATGTACTAAGTTTCTGGTTAATACAATTCTAGCATGAATAATAAACATTTATCATGATATAAGGAAATATAAATAACAACTTTATTATTGCCTCGAGGGCATATTTCCTTCAACTTGCCGGTAACAAGATTGAACTAGGTATTGAGGTACCGACGATCGAATCTCGAGCAAGTAACATACCGATGACAAAGGGAACAACGTATATCGTTATGCGGTTTGACCGATAAAGATTTTCGTAGAATATGTAGAAACCAATATGAGCATCCAGGTTCCGCTATTGGTTATTAACCGGAGACGTGTCTCGGTCATGTCTACATACTTCTCGAACCCGTAGGGTCCGCACGCTTAACGTTCGGTGACGATCGGTATTATGAGTTTATGTGTTTTGATGTACCGAAGGTAGTTTGAAGTCCTGGATATGATCACGGCCATGACGAGAAGTCTCGAAATGGTCGAGACATAAAGATCGATATATTGGACGACTATATTTGGACATCGGAATTGTTCCGGGTGAGATCGGGCATTTACCGATGTACCGGAAGGTTACCGGAACCCTCCGGAAGGTATATGGGCCTTATTGGGCCATAGTGGGAGAGAGGAGAAGGGAGCAAAGGAGGGGGCGCCCCCCCCCCCTTTTCCTTCCTCCTTCCTTCCCTTCCTTCTCTCCTAATCCAACTAAGTTGATCATTGATCTTTTAGCCGTGTGCGGCGCCCCCGTCCACCATAATCCACCTCGGTCATATCGTAGAGGTGCTTAGGCGAAGCTCTGTTCCGGTAGCAACATCATCACCGTCATCACGCCGTCGTGCTGACGAAACTCTCCCTCGACACTCTGCTGGATCGTGAGTTCGTGGGACGTCACCGAGCTGAACGTGTGCAGATCGGGAGGTGTCGTACCTTCGGTGCTAGGATCGGTCGATCGTGAAGACGTACGACTACATCAACCGCGTTGTCATAACGCTTCCGCTTACGGTCTGTGAGGGTACGTGGACAACACTCTTCTCTCTCGTTGCTATGCATCACCATGATCTTGCGTGTGTGTACGAATTTTTTTGAAATTACTGCGTTCCCTAACAATTGGTATTGTATAATCATCATGATTTAGAGTGCCCTTTTGTGATTGTATTATTAACTCCTAATTATCACCACATATTTTATCATTTTCACTTGTAACATTGCTCCCGAAGTTACAAACAATAAATATATCTGTTGATATATTTCTCTTATATAAAAATACGGCCGGGCACAACAATGTGACCCAAATACAACCACACAATGATATGCATAGAAGAGATACAACTCAACAAGTGACCTGCTCGCTTTGGCGCTGATGGTTTCAAAGAGAACATGTGGTAAAAACATGGGATTGCTTGCTATGTAACTAGGCCATTAGTCACTAGTTTTGTCCTAACACGTTGACCCAAGAGGTAAATGATCTCCGCAACTTCTCAGAGGAACACACAACCCATAGTTTGAGAAAAGCTTCGGCTACCGTCTTCCAGTTATGAATCAGCTGATCCTGCTGCACCTGACGAATCATCACAGTACTTTTAATGTTCCTACCTTGTCGTGTGGCTCTGCGCGCCCCGGATGTTCTTTCCACGCTTGTCTTCTCCACACATAGGTGCGCGCTTCCATGGTTAGACCTCCAACATACCTGGTATGTCATAGCATCGGCATTGTGTTGAAGATAATCTATTGCCTTAGGTAACAAGATCTTGTCGAGTTGGTCTGGGTGAACATTTACATGTGTGAGGGGTTGCTTCTCTCCATCGATCACCTCTATCGTGGGACGGGGAGACTTGGGGTCCTCCAAAGAGTCATGAGGCAGGAGTAGAATTCCAAGCTTCAAAGGCGAGAAATTCTCCAAAGAAGACATGTCATCATGACCAGTAACTATGGTTGACCCCGACAGGTACTCGGATAGTGAGATGGAACGCAACAAAAACACTTCGCAGACTGATTCAGGAAATATGCTTGAAAATCTAAATTTGTTCCCACCTCCATTGTTGCAGTTGCTACCACCACGACTAGAAGGCACCACGTCGTGGTCGTATCCTTGACAACATAATGGATCTGGACGGAACCATTTAGTCAAAGTTCTGTGGATATGGTCACAGTGTTGCACGTGTGCAAAATAGGAGAAATCTTGTGTAGGGAGATGGGTGATCTCTCTGATGACAACATCGGCCGTGCACTTGAAGTGAGGCGTCACTAGTCGCAAGCACTTGACTGTAGTTCCAATTATGTCTGTACTCTCCGAAAGACGCATCATAAGCCCGAGCCTAAAATTGTTCTTGGGCACCTTGCGGTCTTCGTAGATAAAAGTTATCGTGGCCTCTAACCCACGATCATTGAAGCCAACGGAGTGTATGCGAAAGAAGTGATACTGACCTCCGGGCTGCAACACCTGGTAGGTCAATGTTTTTCCCGCGAAGATATGCCCAATAAGAGGGTCAAAGAACAGGTGATGGCGTGGTGTCCCGCCGAGCTGCACATACCTCATAAATTCACCAGCATCATCTGCGAGCCTCTCAAATCTTCGAACGGCAGCAGCGGTGACTCTGCCCGCGGAGAAATGATCATTGCCGCGCCTGATGAAAGAGGAGATGAATGTCTTGGTTGTGTGAGCAACCCGTCTAGGAAATGAGGATTTCCTTGCCATCTGCTCCGCCTCGTCTTCCTTCCGAAAAAGTTGCCTGCATCTGCGCGCTGCATCGTCGCAGTCCTGGGCAGAGTGCTTCACCTTCTTTCGCCAATGGAGCACCGACGTGTCGGTGATCTGCCACTTGTCGGACGTCTGGAGCGCGGCCTCCATTTTGATGCGCGCCATCTCCAGCCTCTCTATGCCACCATCTCCTGATGACTCCCCATCTGTTTTGTCCTCGATTTTGCTGGTGGGGGCTATACCAGAAATAATCCGGTTAACTGCTTCTGCAACAATGGCAGACTTCACCATCTCAGCCATGGATTGTGATACGTGAGTAGTGTGTTTAGTAAGAGACTAGCTGCGATACTCAAGAAAAGAAATGGACTAGCCCTGCTGCTCTCCATGGACACCTCTCACTTCTGTTGCTTTTATTACTACAAACTTGCTTTCGTTGGTTGTGATGATTCAAGTGAGTGACGGAGATACCTAAGCCTGCTGTGGCAAGCAAAATATCTTACAACAACCAGCCACACGAAGAATTTGCATATTCGTGAAGAACAAGGGGGTAGGGATCGATAGAGCCGGCTGTTTTTTTACCTTACTTGACATAATCAAGTATCTGGGACACATCATGCATGACATGGGAGTATGGAACACCGTATGCATGACATATCGGTGAAAAACATTGATTACTAGCAGGCAGAAGGCGTGGCGACTCCTAATGGGAAGACTGCATGGTTTCGCATCAGATAAGACAAACAAAACAAATTAGATCTATCTGCGTATATTATGGTGAATGGCTGCAGTACACTGCATATGGTTGATCCGGTGAGAAGTATGATTTACTCAACATTGGGCCTGATGATTTACAAGCGACCTTCTTTTTTTATGTAGAAAATCGAACTACGAGTGAACTTGCGTTTTATTTTTTCATGTGAGCTATGTTTTTTTTAATGCACATTTGTAGTTGCTATCATTGTTTTGGACTTTTCGGTTTAGCCAACGTTGAGATGTCTCTACTGTCTCTATTCAATGTTGTTTTCATCTCATATTATCTTGCTAATATATTGTCAAGGTGATAAATTAACAGAACAAAAATCACACTCATGTAATGTACCTCACAAGGATCCTTGTGTTAAACCATTTTGGAGTGACTCCAAAATGATCCAGACCTCCACAAATATGTTTGCATCATGAAAATTGACACCAAGAAGAAACTAAGCAATGTATGTTGTCAAAACAAATAAAAAATCCTCACAAAAAAATCAGAATTGTTTTGATTTTCTTTTTATTTATTTCGGTTTTGCTATATCCTAGGTGCCTGAAAATTTGCTTTGCGCCAGTCACTTTTTTCTAGTTAATCCCAAGCTTTTTGGAAAAAATCATAGCCCCACTATCCATCTTAGCGGGAAGCCATGGTCTCACTAAGAGGGAGTCACAGCCCCATTATCTATCTTAGCGGTGGGGGTGCAGGGGATCGCCGAGTGTTTTCTCCGGTGGTGCAGGGCTTAGAGGGTGGCCCAGGCAATGGCCAGCAACAGCGGTGGGGAGAGGTTGAGGGGATGGAGGACAACGAGGCGGTGCGCGACGGGTGGAGGTAGGTGGATGGAGCAGGGTATGTTGCAGGAAAGAGAAACTGCTCTCGGGACGAAGAAGAGGGGGGGGAGAGAAGATGAACAGTGAGGGTATTGGATATTGATCCGATGATCAAGAAGAAAAGTGGCCAATGAAAACTTTTCTCTAGGCACCTATTAAATAGACTGTCCCTATTTATTTTCAATTTTACTGTTTACAAAGGAGCAATGAGAGCATTCAGATCACTAGAAGGGCACATCCGCGTCACTACGTATCTTTTACTTCATCCATCACAAAATAAGTATCTTAACTTTGTATTGTTAATTTTACTGTAAAGTTGTAATACTAAAGTTGAAATACACTTATTTTAGGACAGAGGGAGTACTGTACAGCAGTTGTACATAACACCTGCACGAACAGGCTAGCATGGAAAGCAAGAGCTTAATGCTTGTCAGAGCAAGGCTCAATATAAATCCGTGGCGCGGTACAATTTACCTCCACGACGCGCGCCTCCCCAGTCCCCACCGGTCACAGCCCCCGCAGGACATCGGCCATGGCTGCCCGCGGTCGGCACATCGCCTGCAGCGGCACCGCCTTGGGGAGCGTCAGCCCACCTCCTTCACCCATGTCAACCTCATCATCACCAACCCTGTCCCAATGGAAGCACTGCACCAGCGTGCCCAGAACCAGGCCCAGCATCCGCAGCGCTAGGGCCTCGCCGGGGCACTTGCGCCGCCCCATCCCGAACGGCATCATGAACAGACCCTCGGCCTTCCCGTCCTCGAACCGCTCTGGCCTGAACTCCAACGGGTGCTCCCACGCCGACGGGTCCCTGTGGATGGCGTACGCGTTCACGAGCAGCGTCGTGCCGCTCGGGACGTGGTAGCCCGCCACCGTGCAGTCCGCCGAGGACTCGTGCGGGATCATCGCCGGGACGGGCGGGTACAGCCGGAGGGTCTCGCTGATGACGCAGTGGAGGTAGTCGAGGTGCGGCAGGTCGTCGGCGCGGAGCAGGCGGGTGGTTCCGACGGTTGCGTCCATCTCGGCCTGCGCTTTTGCTAGGGCGTTCGGGTGGTTGAGCAGCAGCGACATCGCCCACTCCGCCGTCGTCGCCGTTGTCTCTGTCCCCGCGCTGAACATGGTCTGCCATGGAAAGGAAGACACGAAGAATGATCAGTCAAATCACTGAGGTTGGTAGCACTGAGACTGAGATGGGAGCGCTTACCATGCACAGAGCCATGGTCACCTTGTCCGTGTAGATATCCGGCTCTGTCTTTTGCAAATCGAGCAGCACGGCAATCATGCTCTTCTTCTCCCCCTCGCCGACGCCGTCGTCCAGCCTCCGCCGCTCGGCGTCGATGAGCCGCCGCAGGAACGCGTCCCTCCTGCTCACCGCAGCCACGATCTTGTTCCTCACGCCGAACACATCGAACCACCGTAGCACCGGCAGGAAGTCCCACATGTTGGCCCCGCCTAGCAGTGGAACGATCTCGTCCAGCGACTCCTTGAACTCCTGTGCCTCCGGCGACATGTCCGTATCCTCGGCCCCCTCGGCGCGGGACGTCTTCGTCTGCGCGACGGTCTCCATCAAGGCGCTAAGGGACACCTCAAACAGGCTCCGCTTGAGCTCCACCAGCGCGGTGCCGCCGGGGTCGGCCGCGGCGGCATGTGCCAGGCGGCGCGCCATCGCGCGCACCTCGCTGGCGATGTCCGCGGTCATGCAGCCCACCCGGTGCGCGGAGAGGAGCTGCACCGTGGCAACGCGGCGGAGGTTGCGCCAGTAGGGGCCGTAGCGGGATGTCGGGAGCGTGGTGCAGCCGAAGCACACCAGCTGCAGGGAAGGGAACCGCGGGCGGTCGGCGAAGGTCACGTCGTGGTCCGTGAAGCACTCCCTGGCGCCCGCAGCCGATGACACGACCACGGCGGGGCGCGAGCCGAGGCGCAGGGAGAAGACCGGGCCGTGGCGCGCGGCGAGGCGGGAGAGCGCGGCGTGGAACGGCCTTTTGAGGAGGTGGAGGTGGCCGAGGAAGGGGATGGCGACGGGGCTCGGCGGAAGCTGCGTGCTCTTGGTTTTACCATCGTTCTTGCGGCCGCGGAGGAGTGGGTGGCGTAGACGGAGTAGTGAGGTGATGAAGATGAAAAGGGCGGCCGCGCCGGCGAGGGCGGTGACAGTGTCCATGCCGTTGGAACTTGAAGGAGCAGAGCTGGTTTCCCGGTCGATTCAGTGGCTTGTTTGCGCGGTATTCTATAAGGTCCTCGATATGATTTGGCTCGTAAGTTTTGGATACGAAGCCAATGGCCGAACTGGGAGTGCCATATGCAAGATCCAAGGTTCGAGTTCAGACAATATAAGCACCATTTGGCCTGACGATGGCAAAGCCATCCAACCCGTATGCCAATACGTCATGGACATATCAATTTACGTCAAGGACAAATGAGGAGAAACTTTGAGACTGGAACTATGCGCTTGGGATCATCGCAGCATCTCCAGCAAACCAATATCTTCAGTCCAAATTTCAGTTTCTTTGGACCTCATGATCCTAGGATCCTCGCCATGTATTTGCTCTTTCCATTGCTTCCTGCTTAATACTTACTCGGATTCTTTTTAGCTTATAGAAAAGAGTATCAACATTCACAATATCAAATCAATATTTTTAGAATTATTAATTATGAAATGTAGTTTTATAGTATATATAGTTAGTATTGTGAATGTTTATATTTTTTTAATGTAAATTTGGTCAAACTTGGTTGAGTTTGACTTGACAGAAATCTAATATGCGAAGTAAAAAGGACCGGAGGGAGTATATGAATGCCAGCAACGCTGGATCTTTCAAAAAAAATTAAGGACATGCGGTTACTGCAGGGCTGGTCTTAATAATAGAGGGGTTCTTCAGTTTTTTTTAGACAAGGTTCTTCAGCTGTCAGTTTTGTGGATTTCGATGTCGACCAGATGGTTGTGGCCTGACTGGCCTCCAAAATCAAATAGAGCTTTTCTAGACAAAAAATATGACTTAGAGCTACATTTTTTTTCTAAAATAGAGCTACATTTTTTTAGATGACAAAATAGAGCTTTTTTTTGGGTGGGGGGGGGGGGGTTGGATAAAATAGAGCTACATTTTTTTTGAGACAAATAAAATAGAGCTACATGGGAGTGCTCCACCTACTCGCAAAAGCTATTTGCTTGGATCGGCCCAGTAATAAACGAACGGGAGGCAGTTCCTACCGGTTTGTTGGGGGTTGGTATGCGTTTTGTAATCTGATTTTTGGTTAGATTTTATTCTTTCTTTCTAATATTTATTTTTGTCTTCTCCTAATTTTATTTATGTTCTTCCTTTTTCTTTTTCTTTTGGCAATTTTGTTTCTTGTTCTGTTCGTCTTTTTTGTTTATTCTTCACTTTCCAATTAATTACAATATTTTTTTACAAATTATTTTGTTGTAGAATGATTTTAATTTTTAAAAAGTTTATGTTGAACTTTATGTTCTTAATTTTTCTTTCCGTAATTTTTTTCTTTCATTTTTTTGTTTATTTTTCACATTCCAGTTTCATTACATGATTTTTTTTAAAAAATGTTGTAAAATGATTTGAATTTTTATAAAAAATGTTGAACTTTATGTTCTTACTTTTTCTTTTTCTTTTCGTAATTTTGTTTCTTGTTCTTTTCATTTTTCTTGTTTATTTTTCACATTCCAGTTTAATTACATGATTTTTTAAAAACGAATTGTTGTAAAATGAGTTGAGTTTTTATAAAAAATATATTTAATTTTATGTTCTTCATTTTTTTGTTGTTTTGTTTCTTGTTCTTTTCATGTTTTTTTTACTTTCCAATTTAATTACATGATTTTTCTAAAAACATTTTATTGTAAAATGAGTTGAATTGTTTTTGAAAAAATTATGTTTAATTTATTTTAGTTTCTTCATCTCATTTTTCTTTTATTTTCCCATTTTTTTCTACTTTCCTTTTGTTCTCGTTCTTCTTGTTACCACATATCATATATACCTAAAAGAGTCAACCCTATTAATTTATTTATCATGTAAGCATGTCACTCACCACACAATTATGAATTGGCTAATGCCTGCCTCAACATGCAATCATGCATGGGAAAAAACTAACCACAACATTCAACAATGCATGAAAAAATATTTTCCATTCAATTATTCTACTTGTATTCAATAAAATATTCTATAACTATACATAATAAAATATAATAAGTCATGCATATTTTTAAATTAGGTTTTCATCTTATCAACCCAAAAATTTATTAAAATTCATCAACCAATTCCCGCATCAACTAATGGGGTATCACCTAGTTTATAAAATATGCATAGTCCTAATAAGAACATAATTGTGTTATATTTCCAAAAAAATATGTTGGTGGGTAATTTCAAAGTGGAAATTGTGCATTTTATGAACGTTCATCTTGAATCTAAAAATACTGTTCATATTGTATAAAAAAATTCATCGCGTATTTCGTTAGGGTTCATCATGCATTTTAAAAATTGTTCAACATGTATTTAGAAAATCTTTAGGGCGTATTAAATATGTTCATCCTATGTTTTAAATTTTTCTTCATCTATTTTTTCTATGAAAACTTGTTTTTTTCAAAAGGAATATTTGTATTTATCATCTTGTATTTAAAAATCTTGTCCACCATGGATAAGAAATGTTCATTGTGTTTTTTCTAAAGGTTCACTATACATTGCTTAAATACAAGATACGCACGTTGACGTGCTCAATATCCCAAATAACTCCAGGTGTTTTGGAATCCTTATTCCGGCTACTCATTGAGGAGGGTGAGATCCTTTGCGGCGGCCTCCAGCACGTCACGGCGATCTCACTGCTCCTCGGCGATGAAGGCATAGAGACGGACATGTGGTGGCTTTTGGTTCGTCCTTGCTTGAACAGAGATTAGAGACAGGCACGTGGTGACTTTTGGTTCATCATGTGAATTTTCGGACTCCTGCAAAGTCTTCGCCGATGTGAAGGAGTGCTCGATGATGTGGCGGTGCATCTTGTATCCGCCCTAGATATGGATTGGGTCTGGGAGTGTCGGTCAACCTTAAAGTTTGGGCTAGATTGTGCGGTCCGGTTTAGTTATATTTTTCTGTCCAAGCAGCCTGATATAGGGCTCTGGTTGTAGATGCTCTAAGAGCACTTACAAGCGAACCCCAATACCCGCGTGAAACGTCTGTGCGGGCTATCTGGTCAGTACTCGGACGAAAAAACGTCACCCAACCGGGCGCCTCGTATTCGGCGTAAACGCCCGGACTGCCGGCAACCCCAACATCCAGCCCATATCTGGGGCAGATGGGGATGCCCGAACACGAGTGCCACATCGGATCCGGCCCACTATGGCCTACCCGAACCCACATAAATTGGACCCTATTCGCACTCCGAACAAAACCCTAGTCGCATTCCACACTCCACTCCACTCTCCACTTCGCATAAGCTCCCGTCCGACGATCTCCCACCGTCTCGTGCATGGCGGGCAGTGGATCCGAGTTCTACACATCCATATCCATTAGGCAGGAGCTCGTCCCACGCGGTCCCGATGAGGAGATGGGCGTCCGCCTGCCGCAACGCCGCTCTCGGGATGAGGCAGCTCGATGGCAGTAGTCGGAATCCTTCTGTCGAAAATCATTGCGTCCACCCAAATGGCACTAGATCCAGTGCGAGGTGTGCCGCCCTGCCTCACCGGAGGCGGTGCGGTCAGTCTGGCGTCCCAACGCGCTGGTGGATGCGCAACCGCTGCGTTGGCGCATCGAGGCGGAGGTGAACGCATGGATGTCGTCCAATAAGTATGGCTTGGCGTGCCCGTCGTGCGAGGCAGTGGGTGCGTGAGGCAACAGCGGCCCTCGCGGCGGACGTTGTCGAGGTGGAGTTGCACTTTTCGGCGCCGCGTATGATGGTCGGCCACCTCAAGCGCCGCAACCACCACGGACATGGACTTGACGGAGCCGGACGAGCCCTTGCAGTGGATGTTGCCGATGCGGGCGTTGAAAATGAGGTTCGCTGTGAAATTGTTTTTTTGTGATGTCTCAACGCGTCCGCGAGCATTTGATGCCCGAAGTTCGGTACTTCTGGTTGTAGAGTGTCAGCGACGGTCGGCGTGGAACGGCCTTATGGATAAACCTGCTTAACTCTTGGTGGTCCTTTTGCGCCAGGAGACCAGAGCACACACTGCGATGGCGTGTCTAGGCCGCGGCGGTGACGGTGACGCTGCCGGCAGAAATCGTCGTAGACAACATATGCCGGCAGGTAAGAGCATCTCCAGTCGCGCCTTCAACATGTCCTCCTTAAGTGTTTTTGCCGTGTTGGCACCTAAAAAACGGCCCAGTCGCGTCCCCAGAAACCCGTTTTTCGCCGGTTCGGGTCGAAACTGGTGCCGGCGGACCCAGGCCGAACCCGGCTTCCTGGGGGGAGCCTGGGGCGCCGGCACAAACGAAAAGAGCGCGTGGATCCGCTCTGTCGGCGAGGCGAGCGCCTCTTCCCGCCGTTTCTTCCTGCTTTTTCCTCACTTCCCTCCCGCACACTTCCTTTCTCCCGCCAATCTCCCTCCCGCTCGCCTCCCTCCCAGCCGGCTGCCATGCCACCGAAGAAGCACGTCCCCCCCCCCCCCCCCCCCGCACGCGGCGGCAACCGCGACCGCCTCCGTCGCCCAGCCGAAGCAGAGGAAGCCGAGGGCGTCGTCGATCAAGCCATCGGGCATGTCAAACGCCGAGTGGAGGGCGAAAATTCAGCGGCGGGAGGCTGTCATCACCGACCCGTGGAACAGGGCCATCGCCAAGAAGGCCCGCGACAACGCGGCGCGTGCGGTTGCGGCTGCCTCGGCGGACCAAGCGAGGCCGAGGCGACTCGCGCGGGGATGATGAATCCACCCGGAAGCCACGCCCAGTACGCGCCCTGGGGCTAGCAAGGCTTCGGCTCTCCGCAGCCATGGGGATCGCCCTCCCCGGGCTACGCCGACGGGGACGCGCACGGTGGGTTCAACCCAAACGTCACCTTCCCCATGGATACCCGGCCCAGCACACGCCCTCTCCCGCCTTCGCCGGCGTGCAGTACCCTCCATACAACTACTCGCCGCCCGCCTACGCTTCCTCCCCGACGCCCCCGCTACGTCGTGGCCCGCTGCCCTTCTCGCACCTCGGCGACACCGACGAGACCGAGGCCGACATGGACGACATCATCGCGGCAGGTTTGGCCGCGGCCGCCGCGTCTCCTGGGTTCGTCACCCAGGACGAGGTGGTGGATCTCAGCGGTGGCATGGACAGCGAGCTCGGCTACGTCTACGGCGAGGACGAGCAGGAGGAGGAGGAGCCGACGCCTGCGACGGCGAAGGGGCGCAAGAAGAAGAAGCGGGCGGCCAGGACAGGCGAGCCGCGCATCAAGTGGGCGTCTAAGGAGGAGGAATGCCTCGCCGAAGCAGGAAAGTCGTCTGCCTCGACCCGACGACCGGCACGAACCAGAGCATCGACACGTACTGGGACCGCATCAAGGCCGAGTTCGACGAGCGCAAACTCGTCGACCCCTACTTCAAAGGCGTCTACATGCAGCGCGGCTCCAAGGCGATGGCGAACCATTGGGGCCGTATCCAGGGGGCGTGCAACAAATGGCATGGGGTCGTCGAAGAGGCCGCGGCTCGCCCGGAGAGCGGCGCCAGCGTCGAGGATCAGGTATGCCACGTCGGTCTCCCGCCTCTCTTCGCCATGTACGCGCGCCAACTGTTTGTTCCTTCGCGCAGTTGCTGCGCATGTTCATCCTGTACCAGCAGAGCAACAGCGACGCCGAATTCAAGTACCTCCACGTCTACAAGCGCATTGACAAGTGCGAGAAGTGGGCGGAAGTCCGGCGCACCCTCGGCAAGGCCAAGGAGACCTACAAGCCGGACGCGCCGACTCCTGGCGCATCGGAAGGGCGGCCGGACGGCAACAAAGTTGCCAAGAAGGGGAAATACGCCGACGCGGCCACCGCTCGAGTGCAGGAGTCCATCGAGCACTGCCTCGCCGATGCGCAGGCCCGGGCCGTCCTTCGTGAAGAGAAGACCGAGGCGTGGTGGTCGGCGTTGATGTCGAGAAGCGCCGTCAAGCTCGACCTGCTCCGGACGAACGTCGCCGCGAAGAAAAGAAACACCGACCTGGCTTTCCTGCTGGGTGGGGCGGACATGCTCCAGAGCACCGACGAGGCGGTCAAGGCGTGGTACTTGGCGGAGCGCGGCCTCATCCTGAACCAGCTTCCCTCAACAAGTCCGCCGCCGCCGACGCCGACGCACACGCCGCCGCCGCCGCCGCCAAGCCCGCGTGACGCCTCCACGACGCCCAGCACAACCGAAGCCACGCCGACACCGCCCAGCACAGAGGCTGCTCCGACACCGCCAAGCCCGCGCACGCCAACTCTCCCGACGCCTGGGGCAGAGCCCGCCGAGTGATGCGTTGCGCACGCGAACTTCTGCCGCTCTATTTTTTTGTACGCCGAACTATGGCTTGCGATCGCCCGACTTATGGCGTCTTTTGTGAGCGGGAACGATCAAGTTCAATTTTTTCGCGTCCTGGAGGCGACCCCTGGGGACGTGACTGGGAGTTAGGTCGCCTTCAGGGGCCGAACTAGCGCTGGTTCATCTCCAGACGCTCTTTTTTAACGTTTGGGGGGCGAACGGCTTGAGATGCTCTAACTCGGTCAGCATCGGGGATTGGCTTTCCGTTGCACTGCGTCCTGGCTGAAACAATTAACTCGGTCAGCTGTGCAGACTAATAGCCAGAGATTGAGTCCCACCTCGGCACGTTTTTTTGGCCTCTGTGTGGGTCTCGTTTTTGGTTGGCTGGCTATGCATGAGAAAAGCTGTTCATGCAGGACCGTGACGAGCCCAGTTAGGCCTGTGTAATGATAGCATATGGATGTAGATGCTCTGTGATAAAAAAAATAGTTTGAGACATATGTGTTAATTTTTTCTTCCCAATGCAGGATATTACTAGTGAGCCTCATAGAAAAAAATAAAAAGTAGACTCTCATTACGTATCCATCCCTACTCTCTACTCTACTTCAACTTTATTAGCTTCATGTATTGGATCATAATTTTTTTTCCAAACACCTCCTTCCTGCAGAGGATCCGGCTGCTCCATCCGAATCATCACCTTGGGCCATGCATTGTACATGACCTTATATACAATCATAGATGGGAAGCGATTGCATTTGCAGGAGGTACACAGTTCTGCTTAACAATTTCACCACTTGTATACTCTGCAAGTAAACGAAGCCGCTCACAAAGTCAGTGAGTGGACAACTACGTCAGAGCTTTTCCCTATTTTAATTCATCAGAGCTTCTTGTTTCGGAAGGAAAGGTCGCAAGATACAGAACCCCAATTCGAGTTGGCCTTTTGCATTCGGAAGGAAGGGGTCCGGATCCAAGCTCCGCGCGGGGAGCAAGACATGCCCACCTCCCACGCAGTACGAACCAAATAATCAATAACTCTGTCAGACTGTCATGGGCGCTAACCTCCATCGCCATGGACGTCAGGCATGGCGTATTACGCAGCTTAAGCTGCACCGCAAGGCAAGCCAAGCCAAGCCATGGGGACCCGGCCCGGCGCGTGATACAGTATATAGGCCCGCCATGCATCAAGACAGACACATCATCAGAGCATCCATCACTTCCCCACAGACCACGGACGGTCAGCCATGGATAAGGCATACATTGCCGTCCTCTCCTTCGCCTTCCTCTTCCTGCTCCACTACATTCTGGGCAAGAAGAGCGATGGCAGCAAGGGCGCCGCGCACCTCCCGCCGAGCCCCCCGGCCGTCCCGTTCCTCGGGCACCTCCACCTCGTGGAGAAGCCGCTGCACGCCGCGCTGTGCCGCCTCGGGGAGCGCTACGGCTCGGTCTTCTCGCTGCGGCTCGGCGCGCGCAACGCCGTGGTGGTCTCCTCGCCGGCGTGCGCCAGGGAGTGCTTCACGGACCACGACGTGGCCTTCGCCAACCGGCCCCAGTTCCCCTCGCAGATGCTCGTGTCCTACGGCGGCACCTCGCTCGTCAGCTCCAGCTACGGCCCGCACTGGCGCAACCTCCGCCGCGTCGCCGCCGTGCGGCTGCTCTCCGCGCACCGCGTCGCCGGCATGTCCGGCGTCATCGCCGCCGAGGTGAGCGCCATGGCGCGCCGCCTGTGCCGCGCCGCCGCGGCGTGCCCAGCCCGGGTGGAGCTCAAGCGGAGCCTGTTCGAGCTCTCCCTCAGCGTGCTCATGGAGACCATCGCGCGGACCAAGGGGACCCGGTCGGAGGCGGACGGCGACACGGACATGTCCCTGGAGGCGCAGGAGTTCAAGCAGGTGGTGGACGAGATCATCCCGCTCATCGGCGCCGCCAACGTGTGGGACTACCTGCCGGTGATGCGGTGGTTGGACGTGTCCGGCGTGAGGAGCCGGATCCTGGCCACGGTGAGCAGGAGGGACGCCTTCCTCCATCGGCTCATCGACGCCGAGCGGCGGAGGATGGAGGAGGGCGGCGACGAGGGCGAGAAGAAGAGCATGATCGCCGTGCTCCTCACTCTGCAGAAGACAGAGCCGGAGCTCTACACTGATCAGATGATCATCGCTCTGTGTGCGGTAAGTCCCTCTTCCACTTTGGTTGCTTCTCACACACCCGAGTACTTCAACTGTCGGTTTCTTCATTAAGGACATTGGCAATTTGGCATCATCAGTAGATTTTTGACTCGTTTAAGTCATCAGATAGCAACAACTCGACCAGAGTCATTATGTTAGTCCAGTACTCCACTTTTTATCTATCTTATAATATATCTAATCAGATAGTGGTCACTCAACGTAGGCGAGTAACACGGCCATGTCACTTAGCTGGATGAATCCCACTTCCCACGTGTTTATTTCTAGTAATTTAATTTTGGCCTTTTCCCACTCTCGAGTACTTGACGTTAAGGCTCTCTTTGTCTTTGTAGGATTTGTGCAGTATTCTACTAAATCTTTGAATTTTTTTACTCAATAAGTCTCGAACGTTCCGAATTTAAGCATGTCATCCCGAATGTTTTTCAATAGCAACTTTAGTTGCTGCAAGGTGACAGTTTTAGTTGTTAACCCATGACAACTCTATCCCAGTTCGTTTTTTATCAGAAAATTGCCATGTTTGTCAACCTCGCCGTAACTAAGGTTGCCATGAAAAAGGTTCGGATAGTCATGCTTACAATTTGAATGTTCGGGATTTATCTATTCCAGTTTTTTTATGAATCTGCTTCCAATATTCTACGTACAAGAATATACTAAAATTCATTCTCTACAATAATTCATTGCAGAATATGTTTGTGGCCGGAACGGAGACCACCTCAAGCACGATCGAATGGGCAATGTCGCTCCTGCTGAACCATCCGGCGGCGCTCAACAAGGCCCAGGCTGAGATGGACGCGTCCATCGGGACCTCCCGCATGGTCACCGCCGATGACGTGCCCCGCCTCAGCTACCTCCAGTGCATCATCAGCGAGACGCTACGCCTGTACCCGGCGGCGCCGCTGCTGCTGCCGCACGAGTCCTCCGCCGACTGCAAGGTCGGCGGCTACGACGTGCCGAGCGGCACGATGCTGATCGTGAACGCGTACGCCATCCACAGGGACCCGGCCGTGTGGGAGGACCCGACGGCGTTCCGGCCGGAGCGGTTCGAGGACGGCAAGGGCGACGGGCTGCTGCTGATGCCGTTCGGGATGGGCCGGCGGAGGTGCCCCGGCGAGGCGCTGGCGCTGCAGACGGTCGGGGTGGTTCTCGGGACGCTGGTGCAGTGCTTCAACTGGGAACGGGTGGACGGGGTGGAGGTGGACATGACGGAGGGGGTCGGGATCACCATGCCCAAGGCCGTGGCTTTGGAGGCCGTGTGTAGGCCGCGCGCGGCCATGCACGATGTCCTTCAGAAGCTCTGAGGATGGAACTTCTTGGCATCACTTGTGTACAGTAGTTTCCAGTAGCATCGTGTCGTATGCATGGCTTGATACCGTTTTGATGTACCGAATAAACTTGTTGCGACTTCAGAGCATAATAACCTTGCCATCATCTGTGATTTCTTGCACAAGCTAGGGTCTTTGTATAGTCTATCATAATGATTATCCCTAGGGCAACTCCAATAGCACGACACATTTGATCCGCACATGTCTGGATAGAAACGCCAGCCCAATGTGCAGACGCAAATCCAGATCACGTCCGTTCGGGATCCGTCTGAGCGCATTTTGAGCCCGAACTTACCTTTGATTTGTGTCTACAAAGACATGAGATGGACACGTCACGCATCCTTTTGGTGTCCGTCTCGGGCACGCGTGGTGGTCAACCAACCAACGTTGCGGTCGTGACCCGCACGGCAACCACTGGAATCGTCCAGGCCACGTCCTTTTAAATTGGCAAGCGTGCGGGAAAGGGGGCGGCCTCACCCATTTCTCCTTTCTCACTCCAGTCAACATCTGAGCACGCGTGTTTCCTCGCCAGCTGACACAAACCCTAGTCCGCCAGCATCGCAAGGGAGTTCTTCAGCAAAGGTGGCAAGCATGGCAAGCACAAGCATAAGGTCGGCTCATCGTGAGGCCCGCCAACTTCACCTTGGCACCACGATAGTGGTAGGGGGCATCACGGCCACGTGACCGGCTGTACATCCCGGTGCACCGCACACGGTACCACTGGGAGTACCGCGTCCCGCTTCCGTGGCCGGACGTCAATCTCTTGCACGAGTGGCACCTCGACCCCTACCACATTCCGGTGTCGCCCATGCCGCAATCTAAGCGTGGCACGGTCGAGATCCGCA
The DNA here is from genome assembly GCF_003073215.2 of Triticum urartu. NCBI lineage: Eukaryota > Viridiplantae > Streptophyta > Magnoliopsida > Poales > Poaceae > Triticum > Triticum urartu. Next base: position 556,426,056 of record NC_053026.1, read on the forward strand.
ACCGGCGTCTCTCCTCATGCCAGAGCAACGCCGTGATCCAACGTACACGCCCCGCTCCTCGAATTGGGATGTCTGGTTCGCGACTGAGCATGACGTGCGCCGCCGTCCAAATCGACGCCTGCCCTCCACCGCCGCCGTCGGCGGTGAGGCATGAGGACGAGGATGAGGAGGCAACATTCCTGAAGTCACTGGAGGAGGCGATCTAGCGCGCCATCGAGGAGTCCCAATGCGAGAAGGACGCCGATGGGTTGGCCTAGAGGAGGCGCTCCAGCTTTCGACAGCCGGTGACCAGGTCTACCCATTGCCACCACCGACACCGCCCGCACACGCGCTAGTGTTGGACACGTGCCAGTGGGTGGGCTCGTGTGGGAGTGGGCCTCTGCGCCGTCCGTTTGGCTGGGCGCGACGGAGAAGGAGGAGGACGCGTACCTCGCCGAGTGGAAGGGCCACGTGCTGCAGGAGGAGCGGGCAAAAAATTGTGTTTTGTTTGCATCGGCCGGTTACAGTTGTTCTTAGGGCCTCTTTGATTCACAGGAAACTGGAAGTGCGAGAACAGAAAGAGAAAATATATAGAACTGGAGTGACGTGCCTACTTGTATCTTATGGCATACCAGAGAGTGTCTGATGCCACGGAGAAAACAAAGAGATTGTACTAAAAAGAGGTTGTAGTGAATGTTTGATTTTATATGAAATGTAGTACAAATGATTCTTTAGAAAAGAATTCTATAGAATTAATCGTAAGAATCAAATGACCAACATAGAAAAAATTCCTAAGGACTCTAATCCTCTGAAAAACTTATGAAATCCCTTTCAATCAAATGAGCCCTTACAGTTCCTTGTTACCAAATTCATGTGCTATTTGATCAAAAATTTCAAACGACGAATAGTTTTTGAAATTATGATTAAAAAACATAAATGTTTTCTTGAATTTGAGAAATTTCTTAAAAAATGTATATTATTTCAAATTTCCAAACATCTTTTGAAACATGAACAATTTATGAATATCTTTTGAAACATGAACTTTTTTAAAGATTTGTTGGTTTTTTTGTTTGTCCCGTATTCCTTCTTTTTCCTTTTCTCTATTTTTTATTTTATTTTATTATTTTCCTAAAACAAATCTTGAATCATTTTAAACCATATTTTTTATTAAATCCGTGAACTTTTCAAAATTCTGAACATTCTTAAATTCGCAAACTTTGTTTTCAAATCCATGAACTCGTTTTAACTACTACAAACTTTTTCAGAACCCGTGATTTTAAAAAATCCTGAACATTCTTTTTCAAAGTTTATGAACTTTTTTTGAATTCAACGACTGCTTGGAACGGCCCAACAGGCACACGACGGAAGCGATGCCGTCGCCTAGTTGGGCCAAGATCTGGGTGTAAAAAAATTATATTATATTTTTTCGTTTTATTTTCTTTGATTGTTAATTCATTTTTCTCCGTTTTAACTTTATTGTTCGTTTTGAAACCTGTTTTTTAATATGAAACATTTTTGGAATACAAAAAAATATTCTTGTGTTCAAATATTGTCTACAAATTTGGAAAATGTTATTGAAATTTTTTTGTTCACAATTTAAAGAAACGTTTGCGCTTCGAAAAATGTTGATTCAATAAAAGTATGTGGTTTGCAATTTGTGTACAACATCAATTGTTGGGAATTTGTTAACAATTTTTGAAAGTGTGTTCAAGTTTATAAAATTTTCATACACAATTTAAAATATACAAAACTCCGTGCCTTAAACCGGCATGGTGCCTTAAATTGGTCATACGAGACCATGAAAAAATGGGCAATTTCAAGGATGTCGAGAAACAACGTGCTTTCAGATTGAGCCTTCGGGCCTGCCTGGGCACCCTCCGTTGAATATGGTCTAATTTTGGACATTCTTAAAATGAACCCACCTTATGCAGGAAGGTGTGTATGCCCACGGTAGGCATCCATGTCAGGTTTGAACGATTTTCAAACTTGTATGCAATTTGCGACACATCCAGTCATTTATCGACCTCTTTTTTATCGAGAAAACTCTAGAATATAGAATTTATCAAAAACCAAAACAACTTGGCATGGTGCCTTGAATTGTTCATAGAAGGCCATGAAAAATGTTGGCATCATTTCAAGGATGTCGAGAAACAATGGGCTCTCAGACGGAGCCTTCTGAGCTAATACCCTACGTTGAACATGGTTTAGATTTTGACATCCATCAAATGACCTCAACTTTGGCAGGAAGGTGGGCATGCCTATGGTAGGCATCCATATTAGGTTTGAACAATTTCCGACACCGTATGCAAGTTAAGACACGTCTGCCCATTTATCGGCTTTTTTTGGACCAAGAAAACTCCAGAAAATGCGGAATTTGTCAAAAACTAAAACAACTTGGCATGGTTCTTTAAGTTGGTCATATAAGCTAATGAAATAAAATTGGGTTCATTTGAAGGATGCCAAAAAAGTGCTCACAAACGAACACAATGGACCGGCTCAGTCAGGCGGACTCTTGTGAAAAAGGTATTTAATTCATGATTTTTCAAATCGATGATTTTTTTTCAAATTCATGAAAAAAAAAACATTCAGATAGATGAACTCTTTTAATTTCATGAACTTTTTTCCTCCTTGAAGCTAGGGGTGGGCATAAACGACAAACCGATACCGAAACTAAAAAACAAAATTTAGTTTTTTGTGATGGTATTGGAAAATTTATGCCAAACTATTTTTGAACTTCTTTTTGCAGCATGCATGTATATACCTATAGGCAGCACGTTGTGCCGTTCGTGGTTTTAGTCCCACCTCGTCTAGTTACACGGAAGGAGGCAGGAAGTAAGGGCGGGCATATTAACCGAAAACTGATGTAACGAACTGAAAGAACAGGGACGAAACCAACATTTTCAGTGTTTATTTCGGTCATTAAATCTATAGAACTGGAATTTAATAGGTAACTTTGTTTTTTACACTTGATTAACCGAAAATACCTAGAAAACAGAAAATACATATTATTTAAAAAAATCGCAGCGGCATTGTATTGCATATCCCAGCTGCCCTAGCCCAGCTGGCTGACACATCTTTCTAAACCTCTTTATTTATTCCGGGTTTTTTCCACCTACACGTTTTGGTTTAGTACCACCTCAGATTGCTCTTGAGGAAAGAAGCGTGTGAAAGACTATAAAGGCAGCTGCTTACCCATCAAATTTGTCTGAACCTGCCCGTACCAAAACATGTAGCATAAGAGGGTTTGCCTAAACTTCGGTTTTGTTCGGTCAAACTATTGACCGAACCGAATTTTCCTTCAAATAAAATTTGGTTTTCTTGTTGTATAGAAACCGATCGATTTGTATTTTATATAAAACTAAAATTCTTTGTGACCCAAAAAACCGAACTAATCACGTGAATTGGACAAAAATCGCGATTTTGATAAAATTTCATGATATTAAAAACATTCATTAATTTGAAAAAAGATTTACGGATTTGAGGTTTTTTCATGAATTTAAGAAGATGTTCACGAATTTAGGCAACAGAAAGAACAGAGAAAAAGAAGAAGAATAAATAAAAATGAAAAATGAGTAAAATCAAAGAAAAAAAGACAAACAAAACAAAAAAAACATACTAAGAAAATGCACGACAAGAAGAGTAAAAGAAGTAACTAGGCATAAAAAGTGAGTTGTCCCAGACTCCCAGTTGGTTATAGCGGTGGAAGTATCCTACCTCACGCGCCTAATTTTTGAAGGTTAAAAAAGTGAAAATAAAAATAAATGGGCCAGGCCCAGGACCGAGGTAAAAAGAAGAAAAGGTAATAAGAAAACAGAAAACGAAAACCGGAGTAAAACGGATTAAAAAACCCATCCAAACAAAAAAGAAAAAACAGAGTCCGGAAGCATAGAAAATAAGAAGGAAAAGAAGTATTACTAAACATATAAGGTGAGCCGGTTGAGTTGGTTGTTGTGTTCGAAGGAAACAGAGAGATTTTGAGTTCGAACCTCACCACTCGCGAAATTTATTGAAGGCTGAAAAAATGAAAATGGGCCGAGCCCATGATGCGTGGGTGGGGGGTGCGCCAGTTTATGAATGTCTGTACATGCGGAGGTGGGTATACCGGGGAGGGGTGGAGCGAAGCAAGGCTCAAAAGGTAATCAAGATGATCTATTTGCGAGACCACGAAATAATACTTAGGGTGTGTTTGGAAGCCAAAGTATTTTTGTGGTTTCATAGAAATACTGTGGTTTCTGAAAAAACTTTGGTATTCAATACTTTGAGTCGTTTGGATCAAAAAAATACTGCAGTTCAACAAACCATGGTATCTCTAAAACTGTGGTATTTTTGTTGTATATAAAAAAGAGGCCCTGACCTCTTTTTCTAAAACTGAGAAAGCACTGGCTGCTTGGTCTCTCTTGTGTCTAACTTCTGGCCATCAACGCATGTGATGCATAAATCGATAGCTAGCCCATCGATAAAAACCTTGGTATTCAATACTTTGAGTCGTTTGGATCAAACTTTGGTATATCAAAACTGAGAAAAACTTTGGTATTCAATACTTAGGGTGTGTTTGGAAGCCAAAGTATTTTTGTGGTTTCATAGAAATACTGTGGTTTCTGAAAAAACTTTAGTATTCAATACTTTGAGTCGTTTGGATCAAAAAAATACCGCAGTTCAACAAACCGTGGTATCTCTAAAATTGCGGTATTTTTGTTGTATATAAAAAAGAGGCCCTGACCTCTTTTTCTAAAACTGAGAAAGCACTGGCTGCTTGGTCTCTCTTGTGCCTAACTTCTGTCCATCAACGCATGTGATGCATAAATCGATAGCTAGCCCATCGATAAAAACCTTGGTATTCAATACTTTGAGTCGTTTGGATCAAACTTTGGTATATCAAAACTGAGAAAAACCTTGGTATTCAATACTTTGAGTCGTTTGGATCAAAAAAATACTGTAGTTCAACAAACCGTGGGCTCAAAAGGTAATCAAGATGATCTATTTGCGAGACCGTGGGTGGAGCGAAGCAAGGCTCAAAAGGTAATCAAGATGATCTATTTGCGAGACCACGAAATAACACTTAGGGTGTGTTTGGAAGCCAAAGTATTTTTGTGGTTTCATAGAAATACTGTGGTTTCTAAAAAAACTTTGGTATTCAATACTTTGAGTCGTTTGGATCAAAAAAATACCGTAGTTCAACAAACCGTGGTATCTCTAAAACTGTGGTATTTTTGTTGTATATAAAAAAGAGGCCCTGACCTCTTTTTCTAAAACTGAGAAAGCGCTGGCTGCTTGGTCTCTCTTGTGTCTAACTTCTGGCCATCAACGCATGTGATGCATAAATCAATAGCTAGCCCATCGATAAAAACCTTGGTATTCAATACTTTGAGTCGTTTGGATCAAACTTTGGTATATCAAAACTAAGAAAAGCTTTGGTATTCAATACTTTGAGTTGTTTGGATAAAAAAATACTGTAGTTCAACAAACCGTGATATCTCTAAAACTGTGGTATTTTTGTTGTATATAAAAAAGAGGCCCTGACCTCTTTTTCTAAAACTGAGAAAGCGCTGGCTGCTTGGTCTCTCTTGTGTCTAACTTCTGGCCATCAACGCATGTGATGCATAAATCGATAGCTAGCCCATCGATACGTCCGGCCAGAGGCGGACGTACACGTACACGAGCTGAAAACGTCGACCTTCAGTGCATGTGTTAACTACCTCGGTCTTTGATTGATTACAAGAGATAACTCTACCATAGATCTTAGCAGCTAGGAGAACATGCTCCTGCAAGGCTGAATGCATATGGTGGCTATTAGTACAAGCTGATCCCTGAGTGTAGCTGAATATGCATGCAGCAACGTAACAGTCGATGCAAACCCAAAGAAAACTGAGAAAAACTGCCACTTGCCAAACACCTCGGCAGTTTTATCAAAACTGAGAAAAACTATGCTTTTTAGAAACCGAAGTATTTATTGCCCATGTATTGTAATACTTAGGTTTTGGAATACCATGGTTTTGAAAAAACGTTGTTGCTAAACTAGGCCCAGTGAACACATGTGATCCTTGAACCATAGTCTCCCCATTTGTGTCCTAATATGTCACCATGGTGGTTGTTGTTTAGAGTAAAAATTGGTGATATGATTAGCATGTGCAATCAAAATACATAATGATCATAAAAAAATCTCGGTGTCATGTTGTGATTGATCGTTGAGGGAGTCCTGGATTAAGGGGGTGTTTGGGTAGCCGGACTATACCTTCAGCCGGACTCCTGGACTATGAAGATACAAGATTGAAGACTCCGTCCCGTGTCTGGAAGGGACTTTTCTTGGCGTGGAAGACAAGCTTGGCGATACGGATATGAAGATATCCTACCATTGTAACCGACTCTATGTAACCCTAACCCTATCCGGTGTCTATATAAACCGGAGGGTTTTAGTCCGTAGGACAACGTACACATCAACAATCATACCATAGGCTAGCTTCTAGGGTTTAGCCTCCTCGATCTCGTGGTAGATCTACTCTTGTACTAACCATATCATCAATATTAATCAAGCAGGACATAGGGTTTTACCTCCATCAAGAGGGCCCGAACCTGGGTAAAACTTCGTGTCCCTTGCCTCCTGTTACCATCCGGCCTAGACGCACAGTTCGGGACCCCCTACCCGAGATCTGCCGGTTTTGACACTGACATTGGTGCTTTCATTGAGAGTTCCTCTGTGTCGTCGCTATCAGGAAGGATGCCTCGCCCCGTCTTTAAAGACAGCACCGTTGCTAAGGGAGCTTTGGTTGTCGGCCAAACCCTCCGGCTAGGTGGTTTTCTTATGACCGCCTGTTCGGCTTCTGCGCCGACGATGACCTCTCATGTCAGCTCGGAACTTGCCAAGCAGTTAGATCCAATGGAGCTTTCCTCCATAAACGAGCTCTTGGATCGCTTCGCCGCCCTGGGAGTCGCTACGAATTACGACCAGATCGGGCCTAAAACCGATCCAAGAGAGATTAACTCTCCCCAAGTCACCCATCACGTTGCCGTGGTAGAGGGACAGTGCGGTGACCCTTCATCTATCTTAAGGACTCGCTACGTCCGGATTCCCGATCCCTCCAAGCCGGATACCCGCGGAGGGGAGGATATCACTCAAGACCTGAACTTAGAGTCAGGCAACGGGCTGGATTCATTAGACAACATCCAGGAATCCAAATTTTCGAGTTCGGGAATTCCTCGGCCTCTGAGCCTTAGATGGGGTGAGGCTTCGGATTTAATTCCACCCACCCACCCCAACATAAGCGATCTATCCAAAATCAGGCAAGAACCCGATGAAACAGTACATCATTATTGGGCCAGATTCCTCTTAGTTAAGAACAGGCTAAGGGACTGCCGTGAGGAAGACGCAATCTCAGTCTTCTGCGATAATTGCACGGACAAGGGAATACTCAACGCCATAAGTCGCCGTGATATTACACGCTTCGCTGACTTGGCGTCCATTGTACGAAAGTACTGTGCGATGGAAAGCGCCTGGAAAATCGAAATAAAATTTTGGGACAATCTGGCCCTGAATACAAACCCAGTCCGAAATAAAAGGGTGCATCATCACTAGTCACCCGGGTCAAGCACTAAAAAGCAAAAACCCTCTACAGGGCATGGAACCGTACTGGAAGGATGGCTTAATGGACCCTGTAAAATTCACAGTACAGAGGACACCGCACCAACTCACAGCCTCAGAGCATGTTGGATACTCCGGTAGGTGGCCAAAATTGGCGAAAATCTCCTAATTCCGGAGGCCACAGAAAGCCACCCCAGAGACACCAATACGGTATTAACAGTCTTCGAGACTTTCACATCAAATAATATGCGAAAAAGGACACTCCGCAGCCTTGCCGAAGTCTACCAAGTAGCAACAATAAACCCATGGAGTGACATGGCTATTACCTTTAACGCCAGTGATGAACCTAAATTCTGAACAGACCGAGCACCAGCCGCATTGGTCCTTAGTCCAATAGTGGACGGCTTTCGTCTTACCAAGGTACTCATGGACGGCGGCAGCGGATTGAACCTCATTTATGAGGAGACCCTTCAAAAAATGGAAATAGACTGAAACCGCATTGAGCGAAGCAGCACAACCTTTAGAGGAATAATCCCCAGTCGGGAAGTGCGCTGTATAGGAAAAATCACACTAGATGTGGTGTTCGGCACGCCGGATAATTACAGGTCCGAAGAGGTCACGTTCCAGGTGGCTCCGTTCAGCAGCGGTTATCATGCTCTGCTAGGGCGGGAAGCGTTCACAATCTTCCAAGCAATACCCCATTACGGGTACATGAAGCTCAAGATGCCCGGGCCTAACGGGATCATCACTCTCGCTAGTGATCCGGACATAGCACTCCGCGCCGAAAACAAGACAGCCGCACTGGCCCTCGAGGCACTATCCGAAGCCCTAGCGGCTGAGGAGCTGACTGCGCTGCGCTCTACGGTGAATAGGGACGATGTGGTACTCGACAAAAGATTCAAGTCCACCTCCTTTAAACCGGCGGATGAAATAGTCAAATTCCAAGTCCATCCAACAGACCCCAATAAAACAGCTTCCATCGGGGCACAGTTAAACCCTGATGTCGACGCCGCATTGCGAGAGTTCCTACGAGAGAACTGGGACATTTTTGCCTGGCACCCTTCAGACATGCCAGGAATCCCACTTAGGCTGGCCGAGCACAGCTTAAATATCTAAACAGGATTCAAACCTGTCAAATAGGCTCTTCGGCGTTTTTCCGAACCTAAGAGACAGGCCATGGGAGAGGAGCTAGCAAAGCTATTGGAGGCCGGATTCATCAGAGATATAAAACATCCAGACTGGCTAGCAAACCTGGTGATGGTACCAAAGAAGGACAAATCCTGGCGCCTGTGTGTCGATTTTAAAGACCTTAACAAGGCTTGCCCAAAGGATCCCTTCCCCCTCCCCCGCATTGATCAAATTATCGACGCTACCGCAGGACACGATTTCTTGTGTTTCCTCGACGCGTATTCTGGCTACCATCAAATCAAGATGGCAGAACCAGACCAAGCCGCAACGGCATTTATCACACCATACGGGCCATTCTGCTTCAACACGATGCCCTTCGGGCTCAAAAACGCCGGCGCAACATATCAGCGCATGATTCAGACATGTCTGGCAAGCCAGATCGGCAAAACAGTGGAGGCATATGTAGATGATGTGGTCGTCAAAACAAGACATGTTGAATCTCTAGTAGATGACTTGAGGCTCACATTTGATAACCTCCGAACATACGACATCAAGCTCAACCTGGAAAAATGCGTTTTCGGCGTTCCAGCCGGAAAGCTCTTGGGCTTCATTGTATTCGGTAGAGGAATTGAAGCAAATCCAGCTAAGATCCGAGCTCTGTCACAACTGGGTATCCCAAAGGACCTCAAACAAATACAAAAGTTAATCGGATGCGTGGCGGCTCTAAGCCGCTTTATCTCCCGCTTGGGAGAAAAGGCCCTACCCCTTTACCGCCTCCTTCGGCGCACCGAACACTTCAAATGGACGGATGCAGCCACGGCCGGACTCGACCAAATAAAAGTCATACTGGCAACAAACCCAGTTCTGGCCGCGCCAAACATCGGCGAACCAATGCTATTATACATTCCGGCAACACATCAGGTTGTAAGCGCAGTGCTCGTCGTCGAACGAGAAGCGGACGGACACAAATTCCCCCTTCAAAAGCCGGTCTATTATGTGTCCACTGTCCTCACTCCCTGCAAATCACGGTACCCGCATTATCAAAAGATTGCGTACGCGGTATTCATGGCATCCCGGAAGCTACGACACTACTTTCAAGAGTGTTCAATAACAGTAGCCTCGGAAGTACCACTTAACGATATTATAAACAACCATGACGCAATGGGCCGGATTGCAAAATGGGCCATTGAGCTCCTCCTGTTCGACATAACTTATAAGCCACGATGAGCCATCAAGTCGCAAGTCTTGGCCGACTTCGTCGCAGAATGGACGGAGGCCGGACTCCCTAAAGAGTACGACACATATTCAAATTGGATCATGCATTTCGACGGCTCCAAGATGTTGGCCGGACTGGGGGCTGGCGTCGTTTTGACGTCCCCCACAGGAGACACAGTTCAATACATACTACAGATTATGTACACGGACTCCAACAACGCAGCCGAATATGAGGCCCTCTTACATGGTCTCCGGATGGCAGTATCCATGGGCATCCAACGCCTAGAGGTGCGCGGGGACTCGAACCTCGCAATATCCCAAATAAATGGAGACTTCGATGCCAAGGATCCAAAAATGGCAGCTTACCGCAATGTCGTCCTAAAAATGTCAGCTCGGTTCGAGGGGCTTGAACTTCATCATATAGCCCGGGAAAATAATCAGGCGACAGATGTCCTGGCATGCATCGGCGCAAAACGCGATGTAGTCCCCCCCACCATCTTCTTGGAAAGGCTGTTCAAGCCATCCGTAGTAGGGGAAGGGGAGCCGAACAATAAAAGCCTAGACTCAACCGCACTGCCCGACACCCAACATTCTGACACAATCGGAGACTCTACCAATGAAATAACACCTTCAGCCCACATAATAATGGCTGTTATCGCCCCGTGGACAGAACCATTCCTCGCCTACCTTACTAGGCAGGAACTCCCCGAGGACCAAAATGAGGCACTGCATAGTGCGGTGATCCAAAGCCTACAGAGTCCACGAGGGAGAGCTTTATAAGAAAAGCACTACCGGAGTCCTTCAAAGGTGCATCTCCGAAGAGGAGGGGCGGAACCTCCTGGCTGAAATTCATGCCAGACTTGGCGGTCATCACGTTGCAGCCCGGTCCCTTGTAAGCAAGGCCTTCCGTATAGGCTTTTATTGGCCGACGGCCCGGGCAGACGCTCAGGACTTAGTCCAACGATACACCGGTTGCCAGCTCTTTGCAAACCAAAGCCATATGCCACCCACCGCCCTCCAAACTATCCCCATTACTTGGCCCTTCGCGGTCTGGGGGCTTGATATGGTTGGACCCCTTAAAGGCGGAACCCACAAGCAAAAATACTTACTGGTCATGGTGGATAAGTTCACCAAATGGATAGAATCCAAGCCTGTTAAGACGGCCGAATTCGGACCGGTGATAGACTTTATATCCGGGGTTGTACACCGTTACGGCATCCCCCGCAGCATCATCACTGATAACGACACGAACTTCACGGCTAACGAGGTAAAACTCTGGTGCAAAAACATGGGCATCAAGCTCGATTATGCTTCCGTCTATCACCCACAAACTAACAGCCAGGTCGAACGTGCAAATGGTCTTATCATGAGCGGCATCAAACCCAGATTAGTGCGGTCTCTCAAGGAATCTAACACGCACTGGGTAGAGGAGCTCGACTCCGTACTCTGGGGGCTGCGGACCATGCCGAATCGCACCACCGGATACACACCATTCTTTATGGTGTACGGCGTAGAGGCAGTTTTGCCTTGCGACATAATTCACGACTCACCTCGAGTGCGCATGTACGAAGAAAGAGAAGCCGAACTTGATCGGCAGGACAGCTTGGACGCATTGGAGGAGGAGCGTGACGTGGCAAAAGCCCGTTCCGCATTCTATCAACAGCAGGCTCGAAGATACCAAAGCAGAGAAGTACGGGCCAAAAATTACAACGTTGACGAATTAGTTCTATGACTACCAGACAAGAAAAAGGACAAACTCAAGCCCAAGTGGGAAGGTCCCTTCATAATTGACCAAGTCCTGACTGGTGGAGTGTACCGCCTGCGGGATGCATCGGATAACCGACTCGAGCCAAACCCATGGAACGCAGCCCGTCTCCGAAGATTCTATGCCTAGCGTCGGACTCTGTGTTCGTCTCCTTCCTCTGTCCATTTTTATATTTTCTGTCTTACATTTCTCTTCTTCTCTCTCTCTCTCTCTCTTACAGCCTCTAAAGGCTCATAAAGTGACACGCTATCCACGCTCATTAAACCTGGGGGCTTCTTTAAACAGAAGCTTATTCATGCGGGCTTCATGCCCAACACATGTGTCACACTTCCGCATGTACCTTTTATTCACCATTATATGCATCGATATGACTTAAGTTTTGGCCAAACTGGGTTGCCTGGCTCCTGTGCTTACCCCTACGTTCCCGATTGTTCGGCTAGGTGGTAAAGGGAGCACCTCTGCGATTGTTACTGCCGGGTCAGCCGGACGTGTACCTCAGACTGGGTGAAGCCGAAAGCTAGCGTTCTTAAGGGAATATTCGGTCGGTGAACTAAAGATGATCTTTTTTTATTTTTATCTATACGCCCCAGATGTTCTTCCTGCGTTTCTTTTCGCAGCATGGACATGCACCTTAGGGCATGCCTCCCAGGGAAAGGAACCCCTAACGGAACTATTCTCCCTGAAAGATGTTTCTTACTAACCATGTAATATAACATACCTAGTCGGGCACTTGTCTGTTCACGCCCTAATGACCCCTACGCCTGGTCTCCATGCATTCCCCGGTTCCTATATAACCGCATGGGAATTCGGACACACTCCGGACCGTCAGGTCCCGAGGCTGAAGCGAAAAGGTCGGCCATGACAAATGATCTACAATCCGGCTAGAAGGCATTATAAATGTCAATTAAATTACATAGTCATTTTGACTGGTTGTATTCCTCTTCAATACCATCTAACGGGCTGTCTAATTTATAGTCCTGCTGGGAATACTTTGCGGCCAACTCTACTTGGCCGTATACTAAGCTTACAGGGATCTCCTTCCCATCGGGTCCTACAGGACCGATCTCGGCCATGTGGTTGGGGTCAGCCTTTGTGTACCGCGTCTTCACCATGGCCCAGGCCTCCCTAGCGCCTTGACGGCAGGATGATATCTTCCACAATTGGAAGCACCACCGTGCTCCCTTTAGCTTCTCCGCAAGCTCTCCAAGACCTTCGGGCATGGAGACAGATGGCCACAGGGCCTGGGCGACGCCTCGCATCGCCTGCCGAACTCGATCAAGCAGTTGCGAGAGCTCGGGAAGAAGGTCACCCGTAGAACTGGGCATCTCCTCTGCAGGACGACCTGTTAGCACACCTACAGACATTGCTCTGTTAGTCGACTTCCCCGCCGAACTTTCTTTCAAAAGGTTCGTTCAAGCACTTACTAAATATGCCGCGCCGAAGCCGCTGATTCTCCTTCACGGAGTCTGACAGCTGGGCACGAACATCTTTCAGCTCGACGCCCAGCTTGGTGTTGGCATCTTGGAGATCGTTCTTCTCCCCCATCACCTTTATCAGCACCCTCTCACCAGCCTTTAGCTGGCGTAGGAGGTGTTGCCTTTCCGTATTCAATCCGGCGCCATCTGCAATTTCATTTGTCAGATTCGCACCAAAGCCGTGCTTCGCAAAATACTTATCTTTCAAAGTGAATATTACCAGAGGGGGTCTCTTTAGGCTCCCCTGCCGTGGCTAGTGCGCCCTCAAGTTGGGTTTTGCACTCTTCCAGCTCCTTGGACAGTAGGGAATTCTTTTCCGTAAGAACCTGCATCACAAATGATCCTTAAATCAGTTATTCTAACTGTTTTAAGTCTCGGGGGCTACTGGTATATACATATAATTACCAGAATTTTCTTACCCGTATGTCTTTTACATACTGCTCCGTGGCTCTGACTAGACCATTTTGAGCGGCACGGAGATACGCATCTCCCGAGTTGAAGGCATCTAACGCCCCTCGGGAGAAACAAGCGTCGCGAAGAACTGTCCGGCGACGCCGGTGGTTCATGGCACTCTCCACCTCAGAGTTGGTGGCAGACAACCCGTCCACATCCTCCGTCGGAGGAGCGTCTGGCGCGCGCCTTGCGTTCGCCTCCGCCTCCTGACCAGGCTTTGGAGCCTGGCTGGTGGAGGCGCGATTGGCAGCCTCTCCGGATGTAGTCTGGCGAGGTCTCTTTATACTGAAAAGAGCGCGAGTGTCAATATGCCTCTAAGGTATAACACCTGGGATAAGGGGGCGCGCCATACCTTTGCGCTGACGCCTCAGTCCGGACTGCACTTCTTTTCTGCCCGCGAGGCCCTACGGCCCCTCGTTGGCTTGTCGCCGCAGGTTCGGCCTTCCGCCTTAAATACCTCCCCTGCAAAGTTCGGTTGCAATCAGGAAACTGAACACGAGTGGGCGGACACCTATTCGGGGTAGTGGGACTTTGATCTCAGGTACCTGGGGGGTCAGGATTAGCCCTTGGTAATCGGCTGTAATGGCCACCAAGGCGTTGTCCTTGCTCAGTTGATGGAACACTCCATCAATCAACTCCACAGATGTGTCCGGATCCTCTTGGGAGGCCGGGTCGAGGGACCGTCCTGGGTCCTCGGGTTGTGGAGGAGGGCTGCTTATTTCCTTAACAGCCCGGCGCAGTTCCTGCGTTGAAGTCGTCAGACTGAATATTTAACAATGGGAATACAAAACGGATGGACAAGTAAATACGGCCGCTTACCCAGCTTGGGGGGTTGTGCATGGAGAATCCGCCCTGAGGGTTGACGCGGAGAAATTCCTCCTCTTCTCCCTTATATAAAGTGGACAAGATCTTTAGTAGAGCGGCAGCTGAATCTGGCCCCTTACGGCCGTAGCGGGTGGCGTCGTCCTCCCTGTTGAAGTCCCGCATGGGGTGGCTTCTATACTAAAGCGGCTGCACCCCCCGCATAATGCATTCAGCCATAACCCCGATCATGGTTAGCCCGGAATGGGCTAACAATCTTATTCGGCCCATCAGGTAAATGATGTCCCTGTCACCTCCCCTCTGAGGGCTCCGTGGGCGCCAGCTTAGGCGCTTCTTTAAGGAAGCACTGTTTAATTCAGGGAGGCCGATCCGGACAGGATCCGGCAGCGGGACGTCCTCTATATAAAACCACTCCGAGGGCCAGTCTTCGGACGCCTTCTTTGGGGTTCCGGACAGATATCCGGTCCCGGCGATGCGCCACACTTCGGCTCCGCCCACTTGATACATTGACCCCTTCTTGGAACGGGGCACGAAGCAAAATAGCTCCTTCCACAGTCCGAAATGAGCTTCGACACCCAAGAACAGCTCGCAGAGGGCTACAAAGCCCGCGATATGCAGTACTGAGGCGGGCGTGAGATTATGTAGCTGGAGGCCGTAGAACTCCAGCAACCCCCGGAGAAATGGATGGATTGGAAATCCGAGCCCCCTTATTAAGTAGGGGACGAGGCACACCCGCTCTCCTTTGGAGGGATTAGGGGCATTCTCTGCTTGCTCTCCGCCGTTGTAGACGGCAAGACCGGCTCGAACCGGGACCATATAGGCCGGGGGGAGAAATCCCTTGGTATGGAGTGTCACTAGCTCGCTATGCGGGATGGAATATCTCTCCCAATATCCAGGCTTAGGGCTGGAAGGGCGAGGGGAGGAGTTGCAACGGCTGGCCATGATGGAATGGACCTTTGTCGGATGCGCTCTGATGAACACTCGCGGAGGGGAGATGGTGTGGATTGGATCTAAATCCTCGTCCCCTTAAATAGGGCAGCTCATTTACGCGGCTAGAGGTGTGAATGTAAAAACACTCAGACTTTTCATATTCGTTTGACACGTGGGGAGCGGTCATTTGGGCGTAGAAGCCAAGGAGCGCAACATCTACAAGAAACCGGACTTTATTCAAACAGGTACACCGAATTTGGAGGAGAACCTGCCTTGCAATGCCGAAGACAATCTGCGCGCCGGACTCAACGTCATTGAAGCCTGGTTCGGGGGCTACTGAGGGAGTCCTGTATTAGGGGGGTGTTCGGGTAGCCAGACTATACCTTCAGCCGGACTCTGGACTATGAAGATACAAGAATGAAGACTCCGTCCCGTGTCTGGAAGGGACTTTCCTTGGCGTGGAAGGCAAGCTTGGCGATACGGATATGAACATCTCCTACCATTGTAACCGACTCTATGTAACCCTAACCCTATCCGGTGTCTATATAAACCGGAGGGTTTTAATCCTTAGGACAACGTACACATCAACAATCATACCATAGGCTAGCTTCTAGGGTTTAGCCTCCTCGATCTCGTGGTAGATCTACTCTTGTACTACCCATATTATCAATATTAATCAAGCAGGACGTAGGGTTTTACCTCCATCGAGAGGGCCCGAACCTGGGTAAAACTTCGTGTCCCTTGCCTCCTGTTACCATCCGGCCTAGACGCACAGTTCGGGACCCCCTACCCGAGATCCGCCGGTTTTGACACCGACAATCGTCCTTGAAAGATTGATGTGCGTCTCAAATTTCTAGCTTTTATGTGAAATTAAAAAAACCAACTGTCGCCATCGTGTAGGCCGCATCTGCCTTCTCCGCCGCATCCATCTCCTCCTGCTCCGCCCTCTCCAGCTCATTCTTCTGCCACTGCAACATTTGAAACGGATGGCATGCATGATCATTCTTGCGTCGTCATCCAAATCCGCCACCTTCAAGGGTCAGCATCTTCGCGTCCACCACAGTGGTTGCGATCTTCATCTTCCCCTCTTCAAGCATGACCTTCTTCTCTTCGATCATGGCCCTCTTCTCTTCGAGTTTGAGCTTCTTCTCGGTCGCCTTCGCCAACATGTCAAACATATCCGCCTTTTTTCCTCCTTGACGTCGGAGTGCTTAACATATGTATCCTCCTTCTTCATCAAGTTGTCTTCGAACCTCTCTGTCATCTTGACTGTCGCACATTCTCGCTTCGCCCTTTCCTCCTCCCACTACTTTCCCCGGGACCCTTTCTAAACTTCTTGGGTGGTTCTTTTGTTGGGTCGGTTGGGTCATGGGTTTCTTCCTTGGTGCCTTGGTTGACGTTCTTGGCAATGTATACGTTCCACTTGGGTTGTCCATTCAACTTCAACCAATAATGTATGACGGTGAAGTTTTTCTTCGCCAACTTTTTGAATACACTACACGCATGAGAAGGCTACATAATAAAATATTGTCAACAATGCATATAAAAACTATGCAAATCCGGCTACAATAGTATGCATACATATCCGGCTACAAAACTATGCATCTCTTGCTACAAAACTATGCAAATTTGGCCACAAAACTATGCATATCCGGCAAGTGATGTGCACATATTAACAACTTACTTGCTTGATGATTTGAGCACCTCTAGGCCGCCGCGCGATGAGTTGCCTCAAGTGGCCGCAATACTTCGACACGGCCTCTTGAATGGTGTACCATCAATAGTTGAGAGACTTTGATTCACTGTTGCGGATGACCGCGTCGGACTAGGGTGCAAAGCGGCAGGATGAAAGAAGATAGTGCGGGATTTTGCCATGAAAACATTGCGACCAGCTACAAAAGCGTGGGCTTTGCCTCAGTTTTGAATGGGCCGGGGATGTTGAAGTTTCATGTGACTTGTGTCTAGACTTCTTTAAAGTCACCCTAGTTTGGTTTGGTTTTGACGAAAATGTATGGTCCGGACTGCTCGACCATGGTCAGGTTCGCTGGGTCCAGACAGCTGCGTGCGGACAAATACGGACTGTTTAAGGGTCGGGATGCCGTTAGCGCAAAAAACAAAAATCCTTGCAGGAGATGCACCGCCGCATGATCCAATCCAATCACTTCCAAGTTCCAACCCCGAAACAACCCGCATGCAGAGTCGTTTTCGCGACGGAAGTCAGTAGCCACCGGCGGGGCCATCCGTCCGCGACTTCGAGCAAAACGACGCCGACGAGTGCGCGCACGAGGTGTGCTCGGCAAGCAGCGGTGGCGTGTCTATCCTCGTTGGCAACGGGGGGGTGGCGCAAATCGTCCGGCAGGTGATCTTTCCATGGCGATGGGAGCAGAAGGAAGCGATGCCTGACATCAGCCGTGGGTTTTTACTTGCACACGACGGTTCCTGGAACAATTAAGAGCAACTTCAACGGCCGACCTAAACGGACAGCGTTTTCGTCCACTTTTTGTCCATTTGGGATCGGCCGCCCGCCCGCCGTCCGTCTTTTTTTAGTTTTGGATCGGCAGGGCGTCCAACGGGCCGACCCATTTCATAACCGTACGCGCTTTAGATCATGCCAGCGGTCATGCCGTCGCTCTGGTTTTGGCGCTCCAGCGTGCGAGAAAGGTTCGTGCGCGCGAGGAAAGCGGCCTAGCGCGCGCTGGTTTTCGCGCTCCAGCGCGCGGGAAAGGTTCGCGCGTGCGCCGCGGCCGGCGCTCGTTATAGGAAGGCGTTCCCTCCACACTCTGTCTGCCGCCCACTCGTCTCGCCCCCTCTCACTAGCCTCGCCGTCTCTGCGCCACCATGTCGATCCGCCGCCTGGGCGCTTCGGATTTTCGCGGAGTCCGCGAGCGCCGCTCCAGCGCCTTCTTCTCCGAGATCTGATTTCGCGAGAAACATCTCATCCTCGGCACCTTCGACACAGCAGAGGAGGCGGCCTGCGCGCACGACGCGGCGGTGTGGCGCCTCCTGAGGCCTCGTCGGGATATGAATTTTCCCGACGTGTCGAGCCAGCGGGCGCATGATCTGGCACCTCTCCCGCGGCTTTTCACCGACGAGGATCGTCGTGTCCATCGGAGGCGGCAGCGTCGCCTCGCCATCACCGAGATAGACGTGGAAGCCATGGTGGTGTGGCGCGAACGCTTCCCGCAGGACATCGTCGACGAGCGCCGGTTCTACACGCAAAGGAGGTTGGAAAGGGACGCGAGGAGGACAGAGCGAGCCGCCTATCGGGAGGATAAGCGTTCGCGGAAGCAGGCCGCTCAATTGAAATTGAAACTACGAGAAACATCGGGTTGGGACTTTGAAGACGAGCAGCATGCTAACGCCTACATTCAGACGTTGGAGGAGGACATTACCAAGTCGGAGTCAGAAAGCGACGAGTAGTGGTCTTTTCTTTTATCTGTGTATGCTAAAACTATCTATGTATTCATTTTTATCTGAAAGAATGGCCGGCAGGGTTGGCGACGAAGCAGGCGGGCGAGAGTGTGCTGTTTAATGTGGAGAGGCCAATCCAATGTGCCACCGACCAGCGGGCCCGATGAGAAAAGAGGGCGAGCGCGCGCGTCCGTTTTGTGTCCGCGCCGACGCAAATCCGGCTCAAAAAGGTCCGAGAATGGGTTGGCAAGCGGACGAAAACGGACGCACGTCTGTTTAGGTCGACGCGTTGGACCGATTTTTTTGTCCATGTCGACCCAAACGAACGGCCACGGATAAAAGGAATCGCCCCATTGGAGTTGCTCTAACTTGGTCAGCTGGAGACTAATACTCGTACACAAGCTGAGTGATTGGCACGCTGTTGGCCACTGTTTGGGGCTCGTTTCTTCTAACTGATTGAACATGTCGTTGCATTAGCACGTGCATGTGGGCGAAAGAATTGTACACGCCTGCAACGGGTTTCAGGGCATCTTCAACGCCATGCATCAAAACAAATCCGGACAGCGGATAAGGGACGACCATCAAATCCATTACACCAAATGTATATCCCTTTCAAAAAAGAAACTAAAGTAATTGTCCACCATGCAACCCCGTTTTAAATGATAGCAATTCAATTATACATTTAAATTTTAATAAAAGCGTCGAATGTTCAACAAGTTGTTTAAATTCATTGGTATCAAATTCAACCATGCTTCACAAAAGCGGTCTTCGTCTCAAGCTTTTTCTCCTCGAACTTGACCTTCTTCATCGATGCATGTTTTTCAAGGATACACCATGAAGAGCCGCATCAATAATATAAAAGGAGAGTCAAGATGGTTGATACAAAGTTTTTCCGCATACAACGCTAAACCAAGAGGTTAGCAACCACACCGCCACCACAACAACAAACGGCACACGGCTCGCCTTGTTCATGTTCAAGACATGAATGACGAAGAGGTAGAACACATAGCATGAAGTAGCCAGACACTTGGGAAGCCATGCTATCGATGCATGTTGTTCACCCAAATTGGCTACTCCTTGAGCTTCATCCAACAATGCTTCAATGTGAAAGACTTGCCCTCCGTTCTTTGGTACATCACGACAGCATGTCCGGGCTATATAATGGCCTGATCATCAAGTCGCAACATTGAATGGATCAAATAATTGACCAACACGTAGAGTAACAAGAAGCAAAACTTACGATCTCCATCATTGACGCACTCGTTGGCCACATTCTTTTCACTTGTGCAATCACACCGTAATACTTCATGATGGTGTTTGAAAAGGTGTACCACCGGACACCGGTTGAGTAGCAACTTCGCATTGCAGTCATGGATCACATCCAATTTGTAGGGTGTGTAGTGCTTGTGCTCATGAAACCAAGAATGCACATGTTATCAAAACGTTATGCCTTTTTGATTCATAGCTACAAACCCCACACTTATGACCAAGTTCCTCACTGAGTATCTTGTCATCGTGCTTGTTTCGTGTTAAACAAGGAGAAAGTAAAAAAAAACTCAATGGCATTTGACCGAACGCTTGCCGGGTGAGGTGTCTGCCATGGCTGGGGGCATACGATACCTGGGCTGCAAACGGATTCAGGGGTGCAACGATGGCGAAGTACAAGGCGCCTCAGTGGAGCAATAGTTGTCCGGCAAGAACTGAGCGTGGCCGGAACGGTGTAGGGGCAACAACGGTCTTGGTGGGTGCGGATACAAGGTAAGGGAGAGGGGCAAAGTCGGAGAGGGCTCCAGGAGGTTTTTTTGGGTGGGTCGGTTGTGTTGGAGTCCGACGAGCGGCCGTACGGACTCCCTCAAAAACCTCCAACAAGTTTGTTCCCGGTTAGGCATGATTCAAACAAGCATCCGTGGACGTTTGATGCACGACCTTGGGTGACACAAAGTGTCCAGACCACGATGTCCGAACGTTTAGAGGCGTTTAGATGGACGTGTTGGAAATTTCCTTACGATTCCAAATTGTGGATGATTCACAAAAAAACTAAAGATCAAATATCGTCCGTCCCTTGTAGCATGCTGCTTTCTTTAGTGATTTCTACATGTTACACCCTAGTTGTGCATTTGTGAAGCATGTCTACTAGATTATCCCATTGAGGACTTGTTTGGTTGAGATTGATTTTAAGGGGATTGAGAAGGATGGAGGTGGATTAAATCTTCCAAATCTCCTCCAATCCTCTCCATGTTAGAGGTTTAACCAAAAAAGGCCTAAAGCATTTGATTCCGATGTGGTAATATGCATGGTGAGTGGTGCGCCCAACCAAGTTAAGAAGTATCCGACCTACACCAAACCCTAACCCAACACTCTCTAAATCGCTGCTTATGGTAAGTGGTTCAAGATGACAAGTGGGAGAGGGCAAAAAAGGGAAACGACTAGGTGGTTGTTGTGTTGCTTTTCTCATCAGGATGTTAAATCTTGCTCCCAGAATCAACCCCGTTGAGCCCTTTGATAGGTTGCCTATGCTTTCCCAACTCCTTCCACACGTTGAATGAAGGGAGCATATGTGGCTTAACCTGCTCGAGCACCTTGCATCTTGCCATGTTAGAAGATCCCGCATGAATAAGGCTCTGGTACAGCTGCCCAGTTACCTTGCCACATCAAGCCGACACATGGGATCCACCATGTAGAATGGGGAGATTGGTCAAATGTGCTAGAAGTGGATTGTCAATGTAGCAGTTCCCATGAAAATGAATCGTTTCAGTTGACTTTCTCCTAAATGATGTTTTTAGGGTGCGAACCTTTGGATTTGCCAATACTCTATCCACCATCAATCCATGTGCCCCCGCCTATACTACCGCGCCACCCTACCATACTCGATCTGCCACATCCCCACCCCCACCCCCTTAAAGGTGATCCCGCACTCCGACTCAAAACCTGTCAGCCATGTGCCGCTCCTCTGTCTACAATGCCGCAGCCAATCGCGTCGTCCCCGGGACGGTCGGCCACATTGCCCTACCTTGTTTATTCTCCACCAAAGTGAGTGAAACAAAAAAACCGTTATCTGAGAAACAACAAAACCGGTTTAAAATCGAAAAAATTTCTTTACATCGGATAGTAGTTTAGAGAAATCTTCATTAAACATGAAAACTTATGTTAGGGCATCTCCAACTGCAACCCGCAAATTTCCTCCCGCATCCATCCACGGACAGGGGGACCAGTCCGCGAACACGGGTGTGGGAGGCTGCCATCCAACCATAGCCGCATGTATTTTGACTACAACTCGAACCAATAGGACGAAATTCAATCCAATGGGCAGATTTCATATAAACACGTCCGGATTTCATATAAACATGACAAATTTCATTAATATGTCAAATCATTTCTAGTACGGCTCTAGAGGTATAATTAATACCTAATCAAAATGGTCGCGGGCGCCCGTTCCCCGTGTCCAGCCATGAGCCCCAGAACTGAAGCTTCGTTGTCTCTAGTTCCGCCTCGGCGCTCTCCAGCTCCGCCTCCGTAACCTCCGTCTCCGGAGGCCCGGGAAGTGAAGTTGTCCGCCTCCACTTCGCCGCCAAGCGACTAATCGGCCGACGATGCTGAGCCGACCAAGCTTGGCGTCAAGGGAGGGGGGAGCAGTGGCCTTCCTGGGACACAAGCTGCGGCGACCTACCATGCACTACTCTTCCTCATTGCCGGTGGCACCCGCGGACGTGCCGGCTTCGTGGTCGTCGCGGTGGGGCGCGGACTCGGCGATGTCCTCCTCGTCGTCGTCGGTCCCGTCGAACACAACATTGCCCGCATCATCGCTCTCCTTGTAGGCGGCCGCCACCCGCTGGTGGTACCGCCAGTGGGCTTTGGCGAATCTCACGGGCGGAGTGACGGGACTCGAGTAACGCCTCTTGTTCTGCCAGGTCCGCATCCAGCGCGACCGCCCTGCCAGCGGCGAGCTGCTTCTCCGTCTGCACGTGCTCCTAGAGGAGGCGGTTGTTGTAGGCGTCGTCAGCCTGCGCCCTCCGGAACTGCTCCTCCTGCACCATGTTCATGTAATGGGCACGTGCCTCGCCGATGGTCATGGTGCAATGCATCGGCGAGGGTGGCACGGAGGAGGAGGGCGCGTCGGTTCATCGTCGGTAGCGTCCTCCATTGGGACATCGTTGTCCTCCAGCTGCCTGACGGCCAGCCAGCAGGCAACAATGGTGATGACCCACAAGTATAGAGGATCTATTGTAGTCCTTTCGATAAGTAAGAGTGTCGAACCCAACGAGGAGCAGAAGGAAATGATAAGCGGTTTTCAGTAAGGTATTCTCTGCAAGCACTGAAATTATAGATAACAGATAGTTTTGTGATAAGATAATTTGTAACGAGCAACAAGCAATAAAAGTAAATAAAGTGCAGCAAAGTGGCCCAATCCTTTTTGTAGCAAAGGACAAGCTTGGACAAACTCTTACATGAAGTAAAGCGCTCCCGAGGACACATGGGAATTATCATCAAGCTAGTTTTCATCACGTTCATATGATTTGCGTTCGGTACTTTGATAATCTGATATGTGGGTGGACCGGTGCTTGGGTGTTGTCCTTACTTGGACAAGCATCCCACTTATGATTAACCCCCATTGCAATCATCCGCAACTACAACAGAAGTATTAAGTTAAAACCTAACCATAGCATGAAACATATGGATCCAAATCAGCCCCTTACGAAGCAACGCATAAACTAGGGTTTAAGCTTCTGTCACTCTAGCAACCCATCATCTACTTATTACTTCCCAATGCCTTCCTCTAGGCCCAAATAATGGTGAAGTGTCATGTAGTCGACGTTCACGTAACACCACTAGAGGAGAGACAACATACATCTCATCAAAATATCGAACGAAGACCAAATTCACATGACTACTAATAGCAAGACTTCTCCCATGTCCTCAGGAACAAACGTAACTACTCACAAAGCATATTCATGTTCATAATCAGAGGGGTATTAATATGCATATAGGATCTGAACATATGATCTTCCACCAAATAAACCAACTAGCATCAACTACGAGGAGTAATCGACACTATTAGCAACCTACAGGTACCAATCCCAGACTTAGAGACAAGAACTGGATACAAGAGATGAACTAGGGTTTGAGAGGAGATGGTGCTGGTGAAGATGTTGATGGAGATTGGCCCCCTCCCGATGAGAGGAGCGTTGGTGATGACGATGGCGATGATTTCCCCCTCCCGGAGGGAAGTGTCCCCGGCAGAACAGCTCCGCTGGAGCCCTAGATTGGTTCCGCCAAGGTTCCGCCTCGTGGCGTGATAATCCCCAAGTGCAAGGAATCATCGTAGCAATTTCCAAAGGTGGAAGTGATAAGTATGGAGTGTCGAACCCACAAGGAGCTAAAGGTAAGATCAATATTCTCTCAAACCCTAGCTACCACTGATACGACTCTACGTACACCGAACGTTTGCTTCCAACTAGCAACGAGAAATAAAACTAGGTTGTGGGTATGAAGAGGATAACTTTGTATGATATCGGAGAGCTAAAATATAAAAGTAGGTGCTGTTATCATGAAGTTAGAATATATTACTAAATATTATAAATAGCGAGTGTGGAATAATGGTGGATCGGTGTGCGGAATTGTCCTAGGCAATCGTTTACAAGACCGGTAATCACTATTGCAGTTTCATATGAGGGAGAGGCATAAGCTAACATACTTTCTCTACTTGGATCATATGCACTTATGATTAGAACTCTATCAAGCATCCGCAACTACTAAAGATCATTAAGGTAAAACCCAAGCATAGCATTAAAGCATCAAGTCCTCTTTATTCCCATACGCAACGACCCCCTTACTCGGGTTTGTGTTTCAGTCACTCACCAACCCACTATAAGCGAATCATGAATGTATTGCAACACCCTACAGCGGGAACCCCTCACGCTTGCGCGACACGGAGGACACCATAGGACATCATCAAAGTAAAACATACAACTCATACCAATCTAGATCATCAATCAACCCAAAGGCAAAAGATATCTACTCAAAACATCATAGGATGGCAACACATCATTGGATCATAATATGTGGCATAAAGCACCATGTTCAAGTAGGGATTACAGCGGGGTGTGGGAGAGTGGACCGCGTAAAAGAGATGAGGGTGATGATGATGATGGTGATGTTGATGAAGACGATCACCGTGGCGATGATTCCCCTCCCGATGGCACTTCGGTGCCACCGAGAGAGAGAGGAGGAGAGCTTCTCCCCCTTGTGCTTCCTCCTCCATGGCCTCCCCCCTAGATGGGGAGAGGTTCTCCCTCTGGTCCTTGGCCTTCATGGTGATGATGTCCCCTCCGGGATCCTCCTCCATGCCCTCCGGTGATGACGGCCCCCTCCGGCAGGGTGCCAGAGAGGACCTAGATTGGCTTTCAGTGGCTATGGAGACTTCTGGCGGCGGAACTCCTGATCTAGGTTAATTTTCTGAGGTTTCTGTATTTATAGGAATTTTTGGCATCGGTCTCACGTCAAGGAGGTGCCCGAGGCATCCACGAGGCAGGACCACACGCCTGGGGGGGGGGGGCGTGCCCCCCACCCTCGTGGACGCCCCAGGACTCTCCTGGCCCAACTCTTTTACTCCGGGGTCTTCTTTTGGTCCATAAAAAATCATCAAAAATTGGCATGTCAATTGGACTCCATTTGATATTCCTTTTCTGTAAAACTCGAAAACAAGGAAAAAACATAAACTGGCACTGGGCACTAGGTTAATAGGTTAGTCCCAAAAATCATATAAAATAGCATATAAATGCATATAAAACATCCAAGGTTGTTAATATAATAGCATGAATACTTCATAAATTATAGATCCGTTGGAGACATATCAGCATCCCCAAGCTGAATTCCTGCTCGTCCTCGAGTAGATAAATGATAAAAGAAATAATTTATGAAGTGTGAATGCTAGCAAGTGCATAAGTTTCATCAATGATAGTTTCCATCACTTTTTATAAAATCATTATATATCATAACAATAGCTCATCTTCATAAAATTTTCATGATCAAGTAACAAGCTATTCACATGTTAAAGTATAGATCATAAACTTTGTTGAAACTATAAACTATATTCTTAGTCATCAAACAATTGCAATTCATCTTATTTTTAGGAAGGGTCTATGTCAGAGCTTTGGTTTAGCAAACTCCACATACTCAACTATCATTTAATATTTCACAATTGCTAACACTCACGTGATATTTATGGGTTCAATTTTTTAATCAGACACAGAGAAAGATAGGGGCTTATAGATTCACCTCCCAACCTTTTACCTCAAGGGTAATGTCAAAAATAATAGTTCATGATAACTTACATCCAATTGGGACGTATTTAGGAGATCGCACCGGCAGCCGCCCCGAGCCTCAGTTCGGAGCCAGTTGTGCCATCCATGGACGGGTGGATGGACCCCGTCACGGAGGCCGTACCCTCAGCGGCGATCGAGCCGAATATCAACCTTACCCTTCATGAGAGCCGTGTTGCCAAACTGCCGGATCCTTCTCCGGCCACGGACTCTGGACCGCCTGCGCCCGTACCTATCAAATCCGATTGGGCGCCGATCATGGAGTTTACCTCCGCGGATATTTTCCAGCACTCTCCCTTCGGCGACATACTGAACTCATTAAGGTCTCTCTCCTTGTCAGGAGAATCCTGGCCGAACTACGTCCAGCAGGATTGGGATGCGGATGACGAAGAAATTCACCGCCCACCCACCACCCATTTAGTAGCCACTGTCGATGACTTAACCGACACGCTCGACTTCGACTCCGAAGACATCGACGGTATGGACGACGATGCAGGAGTCGAAGAAGAACCACTGTTCACAGGGCACTGGATGCCCACTTCATCACATGACGTATACATGGTGGATACACCCAAAGAAAATAACGATGAGGAACGGAAGGACGCAACAATGGGTGGTTCCCTCGAGCGGCAGTCAAAGCGGCGGCGTAAACGCCGCCCCAAATCCCGCCCCGACAGAAATAACGATCACATAGACCCAGCGTTAGAGCAGGGTGAACCATTGCCCGACCACGGTAACACAGAAAATCAAGTCGAACAACCCAACCCCGTCGAAGATAACAGTCCGGACGACATCACACCGGACAGGCGCCAGGAGCAACGTAATGCCCACCAAAGGCTTGTTGCCACGGCGAGGAGTCTGAAAAAACAGAAGCAAAGGCTCAAGGCTGCACAAGACACACTTAAAATAAAACGGAGTGAAGTACTCAACACAACAGCGAAGTACGACAGTAATCGCCACACCAAGAGCTACCCGAAGCGGAAGTTGCTACCTGAATTCGATGAGGAGGCCTTAGATCCCCCGCAACCAAAAATTAAAATGGCCATCTGGCCGGATAGACGACCTCACGACCAATATAAAGTGGCGAACAATGCCGCACATAAGCCAATGCGCGACCCACGCGAAGGCTCACATCAAAAGGACGGCGCAACCATATCCATCTATGGATCACGCAAGCGTGCTCCAGCATATGATGCAATACAACAAACATCTGAATACCACGGTACACGCAGATACAGGGGTGCCGCACACCCCCTATGTTTCACCGATGAGGTGCTGGACCATGAATTTCCAGAGGGATTCAAACCCGTAAACATAGAGGCATACGACGGAACAACAGACCCTGGGGTCTGGATTGAGGACTATATCCTCCATATCAATATGGCTCGAGGGGATGATCTCCACGCCATCAAGTACTTACCCCTAAGCTCAAAGGGCCAGCTCGGCACTGGCTTAAAAGCCTCCCCGAAAGCTCCATTGGAAGCTGGGAAGAGCTCGAAGACGCCTTTCGGGCAAATTTTCAAGGGACATATGTCCGACCACCGGATGCAGACGATCTAAGTCATATAACTCAACAGCCCGGAGAGTCAGCCCGAAAGCTTTGGAACAGGTTTCTTACTAAAAAGAACCAAATAGTCGATTGTCCGGACGCCGAGGCCTTGGCAGCCTTTAAGCACAGCGTCCGAGACAAATGGCTTGCCAGGCACCTCGGCCAAGAAAAGCCGAGAACAATGGCAGCATTAACAAGCCTCATGACCCGCTTTTGCGCGGGCGAGGACAGCTGGCTAGCCCGATGCAGCACCAGCGACCCAAGTACATCCGAAGTTAGAGATGGAAACGGGAAATCACGACGCAACAAAAATAATAAGCGCCGGAATAAGGAAGACAACCCGAAGAGCACGGCGGTAAACGCCGGGTTCAGAAGGTCTCGGCCAGGTCAGCAAAAGCTGCCCTCTAAAGGCGCCAGAGATGAACTGTCCAGCTTAAAAAAAATTCTAGACCAAATATGTCAGATCCATAGCACCCCCGATAAACCTGCGAATCATACCCACAGAGAATGTTGGGTCCTCAAGAAGTCCGGCAAGCTCAACGCCGAACATAAGGCGCAGGACACACCAAGCGAAGACGAGGATGAGCCTCGCAAGCAAAACACTGGGGAACAGAAGAAATTTCCACCAAAAGTCAAAACAGTAAACGTGTTACACGTGATAAAGGGGAGAAGCAAAGCGGCACTCCCAGACAAACATGCCCAAGGGCCTATCACCGCGGAGTTCCGCCACTGGCCGTCTCAACCGATCACCTTCGACCATCAGGATTACTCAGCAAGTATCCGGAACGCAGGGTGGGCTGCCTTGGTATTAGATCCAATAATTGACGGATACCACTTCACACGAGTCCTGATGGACGGCGGCAGCAGCTTAAACCTGATATATCAGGACACAATCCGCAAAATGGGGATCGACCCAACGAAAATTCGCCACAACAACACTACCTTCAGAGGAGTAACGCCAGGCCCAGGGGCTCATTGCACAGGGTCCCTGCTACTAGAGGTTATATTCGGCTTCCCCGATAACTTTCGTAGAGAAAATTTAACCTTCCACATTGCTCCGTTCCAAGGTGGCTATCAAGCACTACTTGGACGCGAAGCTTTCGCTCGCTTTAATGCAATACCGCATTACGCTTCCCTCACACTTAAGATGCCCGGTCCACGTGGCATCATTACAGTAAATGGAAATATTGAGCGATCCTTGCGGGCCGAAGAGAGTGCGGCTGCCTTGGCAGCCGCACACTAAAACGGCCTCACCAACTAAAGCATTCGATAGGTCGTCAAGACCACGGACACGGTTAGACGAGTCCGGCATAGCTATAGGAAATTCATACAGGTTTGATGGCCGCACCCCTATTACAAATACAAGGGGCTCAACGCACGCAGACAAGTGGCAATTTTTACTCATCTTGAACTGTAGATGGTTTCTTTAAACCCACCTTTTTGCACGACAACTTTTCACCTAAGTTCCTCTCTTTTACAGATGACAATCGTGCTACACCCGTCCAGGACACGGCACAACGGAGACACAGGCGCAGACGTGCAGCAGGGACCCGCTCCAAGGATTCATTTTAGATTAAGACCCTGCGTCAACCTTTTCTACTATCTCTTGTTGATACACATCCCTCGGATTCACAGTACAATTGAGAAGGATGCTGACGTCTTGGCATGTGGCCACGTCAGAACAATGCACGTACCTAGACATTAGGGGCTCCTTACAAAGGGCACTATTTAGGCCCGGTTCACACTATAAAGACCGAATACCTTAGGAGTGTTCGGCGTCACGAGTTTGGCCTTATATGCATCAGCTCCGAATCATGTCTTGGGTCAAATGTTGGGTTTGCCCAGCTCCTGTGTTTTGCTGCCTTACGTTCTGCTCTATCGGCTAAGGCGGCACCAGGAGAACTACTGCGATTGCGCCCTGGTTCATCCGGACGAGCACTGATACGTCTCTGTCGTATCTATAATTTTTTATTGTTCCATGCCAATATTATTCAACTTTCATATAATTTTTGGCAAGTTTTTATATTATTTTTGGGACTAACATATTGATCCAGTGCCCAGTGCCAGTTCCTGTCTGTTGCATGTTTTTGGTTTCGCAGAATATCCATATCAAACGGAGTCCAAACGGGATAAAAACGGACGGAGCTTATTTTTGGAAAATATGGAAAATTCGGAAGGAAAATCAACGCGAACCAGTGCCCGAGGTGGTCACGAGGCAGGGGGGTGCCCCCCTAGGGCGCGCCCCTACCCTCATGAGCCCACCGTAAGGCGGTTGACGCTCTTCTTTTGCCGCAAGAAAGATAATATTAGGAAAAAAATCACGGCGAAGGTTTTAGGCCAATCGGAGTTACGGATCTCCATATATATATGAAACGGTGAAACAGAGCCAGGAGAGAACGCAGAACCAGAGAGAAACAGAGAGATAGATCCAATATCGGAGGAGCTCCCGCCCCTCCCATGCCATGGAGGCCAAGGACCAGAGGGGAAACCCTTCTCCCATCTAGGGAGGAGGTCAAGGAAGAAGAGGAAGAAGGGGGCCCTCTCCCCCTCTCCTCCGGTGGCGCCGGAACGCCGCCGTGGCCATCATCATCATCACCGCGATCTACACCAACACCTCCGCCATCTTCACCAACATCTCCATCACCTTCCCCCCTCTATCTACAGCGGTCCACTCTCCCGCAACCCGCTGTACCCTCTACTTGAACATGGTGCTTTATGCTTCATATTATTATCCAATGATGTGTTGCCATCCTATGATGTCTGAGTAGACTTTCGTTGTCCTATCGGTGGTTGATGAATTGCTATGATTGATTTAATTTGCTTGTGGTTATGTTGCTGTCCTTTGGTGCCCATCATATGATTGCGCGCGTGGATCACACCCTAGGGTTAGTTGTATGTTGATAGGACTATGTATTGGAGGGCAAGAGTGACAGAAGCTTCAACCTAGCATAGAAATTGATGCATACGGGATTGAAGGGGGACCAATATATCTTAATGCTATGGTTGGGTTTTACCTTAATGAACATTAGTAGTTGCGGATGCTTGCTAATAGTTCCAATCATAAGTGCATAGAATTTCAAGTCAGGGATGACATGCCAGCAGTGGCCTCTCCCACATGATACTTGCTATCGGTCTAGTAAAGTAGTCAATTGCTTAGGGGCAATTTCGCAACTCCTACCACCACTTTTCCACACTCGCTATATTTACTTTAGTTGCTTCTTTACCTTAACAGCCCCTAGTTTTATTTTCGTGCTCTTTACTTTCTTGCAAGCCTTTCCGAAAACACCTACAAAGTACTTCTAGGTTCGTACTTGTTCTAGGTAAAGCGAACGTCAAGCGTGCGTAGAGTTGTATCGGTGGTCAATAGAACTAGAGGGAATATTTGTTCTACCTTTAGCTCCTCGTTGGGTTCGACACTCTTACTTATCGAAAACTGTTGCGATCCCCTATACTTGTGGGTTATCAAGACCCTTTTTCTGGCGCCGTTGCCGGGGAGCAATACCATGGGGTGAATATTCTCGTGTGTGCTTGTTTGCTTTTATCACTAAGTAATTTTTATTTGCTATTCTTAGTTGTTTTCTATCTTTAGTTATGGGTAGAAAATGCAAAATACCAAAAAAATTAGTTGTACCTACTGAACGAATGGTTGAAGAACCACTCAAAATCTATCACACTGCTGAAGCTTTTTACTTGAATCATCTTCGATCCCTTTGTGCTCGTGCCGAAACCCCAACTAGCTTAGTTGAGGGAAAATATTTAGATGAGCATGCTTGTTATGTGCGACACCGTATATCTGAAAAAGGGAAACTATTATGGGGTCAAATTCAACGTTTGCAATGCTATGCTTGGAATTTATGTGAAATATATGATTTTACTTGTTGTTCTGAAAACCCTAAGAAACACCTTCCCTACCAATGTGAGTTTATTGATAATGGAATCTTATCTTCTTATGCTAAAGGTGTTTATAGTTACTATGATGTTCAACAAATTGAAGAATTTGTTGCTTATAAGGGTGCTTTTGAAATTGCTTCTTTGATTGAAAAGTATGATGCTACTTTTCACAAATCTGAAAATTTTGCTATACTTAAATATTGCTATGATAATTATGCTTCTAATACCTATGTTAAACAATATATTGAGGAATAATCCGCTGTCCAAGAAGAGACTAATATTTTGCAGGAGTCTATGGAAGAAGAAATTGATGAAACTGTGAGCTCATCGGATGAAAATGATGATGAGGAGAGCGAAGGACAAAAGGAGGAAGAGCGGATTGATCACCCGTCCCACCTTCTAATGAGACTAACTCTTCAACTCATACATTGTTTAATTCCCCTTCGTGCTTACCGAAGGATGATTGCTATGATGACTGTTATGATCCCTATGATTCTTTTGAAATATCCCTTTTTGATGATGCTTGCTATACTTGTGGACAAGATGCCAATATGAATTATGCTTATGGAGATGAACTTGCTATAGTTCCTTATGTTAAACATGAAATTGTTGCTATTGCACCCACGCATGATAGTCCTATTATCTTTTTGAATTCTCCAAACTACACTATATCGGAGAAGTTTGCACTTATTAAGGATTACATTGATGGGTTGCCTTTTACCGTTGCACATGATGATTTTGATAGATATAATATGCATGTGCTTGCTGCTCCTACTTGCAATTATTATGAGAGAGGAACTATATCTCCACCTCTCTATGTCTCCAACACGATAAAATTGCAAGAAACTGTTTATACTATGCATTGGCCTTTACTATGTGTGCATGAATTGTTCTTTTATGACATGACGATGCATAGGAAGAGAGTTAGACTTCTTCATTGCTTGATATATGTTGCTTTGTGCTCACTACTAAATTACAAATCATTGTTAATTAAAATTTGCTTTGATATACCTTGGGATCCGGGTGGATTCACTACTTGAGCGCTATATGCCTAGCTTAATGGCTTTAAAGAAAGCGCTGCCAGGGAGACAACCGGGAAGTTTTAGAGAGTCATTTATTTTTGTTGAGTGCTTTCATATAGTTTAAAACAACAAAAATAAAGAGGGGAACCCAAAACTTTTTCAAAAAGGAAAGTGAAAGTGAGGAAGACAAGCACTGTTGAAGTGGGAGAGCTCCTTGAACTTTGTTCATGCTCACGACAAATTTATGAATCTTGATTACAGAAACTTTTCAACAAAAATAATTATCCCCTTGTACAATTCCATTGTATTATAAAAATAATGTGCCAAGGTTTGCCTTTAGGATGTTTACATTTGCTTGATGGTTTGTACGGTGCAGGACAGAAACTTTGGCTGTAGTGCGTGATTTTACATTTTTAGCTGGAATGTCAAATGGTTATGATTCCTTTTGCACTGTCTTCCTATACAAATTTTTTATTTTACCTAATTTTGGCAGAATTTTTCAAGTATCAGACATATGGTGAATGTTCAGATTATTACAGACTGTTCTGTTTTAGACAGATTCTGTTTTTTGATGCATAGTTTGCTTGTTTTGATGAAACTATCAATTTATATTAGTGGATTAAGCCATGAAAAAGTTATATTATAGTAGACACAATGCAAAAACAAAATATTAATTGGTTTGCAACAGTACTTAGAGTAGTGATTTGCTTTATTATACTAACGGATCTTACCGAGTTTTCTATTGAAGTTTTGTGTGGATGAAGTGTTCGATGATCGAGAAGGTCTCGATGTGAGAAGAAGGAAGAGAGGCAAGAGCTCAAGCTTGGGGATGCCCGAGGCACCCCAAGTAAATATTCAAGGAGACTCAAGCGTCTAAGCTTGGGGATGCTGGGGAGGCATCCCCTCTTTCTTCAACAAATATCGGCATGTTTTCGGATTCGTTTCGTTCATGCGATATGTGTAAATCTTGGAGCGTCTTTTGCATTTAGTTTTCATTTTTATTTTATGCACCATTCTGGTATAAGATATTCCTTGGTTGATTTATAGAATTCTCATTGCACTTCACTTATATCTTTTGAGTATGGCTTTATAGAATGCTTCATGTGCTTCGCTTATATCATTTGAAGTTTGGATTGACTGTTTCTCTTTACATAGAAAACCGCCATTTGTAGAATGCTCTTTTGCTTCACTTAGATTTGTTAGATCACGGGCATATCTTTTGTAGAAAGAATTAAACTCTCTTTCTTCACTTATATCTATTTAGAGAGATGACAGGAACTGGTCATTCACATGGTTAGTCATAAAATCCTACATAAACTTGTAGATCGCTGAATATGATATGTTTGATTCCTTGCAATAGTTTTGCGATATAAAGGTGGTGATATTAGAGTCATGCTAGTTGAGTAATTGTGAAATTGAGAAATACTTGTGTTGAGGTTTGCAAGTCCCGTAGCATGCACGTATGGTGAACCGTTATGTAACGAAGTCGGAGCATGAGGTGTTTATTGATTGTCTTCCTTATGAGTGGCGGTCGGGGACGAGCGATGGTCTTTTCCTACCAATCTATCCCCCTAGGAACATGCGCGTAGTACTTTATTTCGATGACTAATAGATTTTTGCAATAAGTATGTGAGTTCTTTATGACTAATGTTGAGTCCATGGATTATACGCACTCTCACCCTTCCATCATTGCTAGCCTCTCTAGTACCTAAACTCACCATATACCTTCCTTAAAACAGCCACCATACCTACCTATTATGGCATTTTCATAGCCATTTCGAGATATATTGCCATGCAACTTCCATCATCATCATATACATGACTTGAGCATCATTGTCATATTGCTTTGCATGATCGTAAGATAGCTAGCATGATGTTTTCATGGCTTGTCCGTTTTTTTGATGTCATTGCTACGCTAGATTATTGCACATCCCGGTACACCGCCGGAGGCATTCATATAGAGTCATATCTTTGTTCTAGATATCGAGTTGTAATATTGAGTTGTAAGTAAATAAAAGTGTGATAATCATCATTATTAGAGCATTGCCCAAAAAAGAGAGGCCAAAGAAGTCTAAATAAAAAAACGGGGGCCAAAGAAGCCCGCAAAAAAAAGGGGCAATGTTACTATCCTTTTACCACACTTGTGCTTCAAAGTAGCACCATGTTCTTCATATAGAGAGTCTCTTGAGTTATCACTTTCATATACTAGTGGAAATTTTCATTATAGAACTTGGCTTGTATATTCCAAATGATGGGTGACGGTGTCCTGGACTAGGGGGTACTCACCACGTCATCTCCCGATCTGTTAGATTGGGCCAAGGACCCCCATGACCGTATACTCATGGGCCAGTTCGGACAGCTGCCACATACAAGGAAGATTCCACAAGACTTGGCAATCAAGGCAAGGACTCCACCCCACCGGCATATTCGGCTAGGACTCTTGTTATCCTAGGCCTCTGGTGCATTATATAAACCGAGGCCAGGCTAGTCGATAGAGGCAATACATAACAACAATCATACCATAGGCTAACTTCTAGGGTTTAGCCTCTCTGATCTCGTGGTAGATCTACTCTTGTACTACCCATATCATCAATATTAATGAAGCAGGACGTAGAGTTTTACCTCCATCAAGAGGGCCCGAACCTGGGTAAAACATCGTGTCCCCTGCCTCCTGTTACCATCGATCCTAGACGCATAGTTTGGGACCCCCTACCCGAGATCCGCCGGTTTTGACACCGACATTGGTGCTTTCATTGAGAGTTCGGCTGTGTGATCGACAAAAGGATCGATGGCTCACCTGCAGATCAACTGCGACTTCGGCATCTTCGTCACCAGCTCGACTGGTCACCTTGGTTCGACCAAGAATTGCGCTCTGTGTTCGGATCACCATGTTCGGATGAGGGCCTTCATCAAACATCAACTCCGATCTCTATCAAGATCACAGAGGAATCATCCATGGAGCTCGGGGGCTCAACGTCAACATTGCCCTCAAGCGATCGTGCTGTTTTTCTGGACAGCGAACTCGTATCTGCTTCCACCACCTCCTCGAGTATCGCTTTGACGATCTCTTTGGTGGAATTGTGCGGAATTGAGTCTACAACAACCCTGGAAAATTTCGTTGAGTTTCGATGGAGGAATCTCTGGCAATCCACGATATACTGGAGCCCTGTCAAATCTGGACGGGAATCTGGACGAGTTTAGGGCGTGGTGTCCAGCTTCTAGCTCGGACGTCCTTTGGAAGATCCAACCATTGATCGGCTGAGGAATTCCTATATCTACCACCCCTCCGAATTTCAGCTCGATCCGACTGTCCAAACTCCGGGAACCTTCCGATTAGTGCATCACTTTTCGGATCAGTTTTCTGCGCGAAAACGAATCCGATCCGAGTTCGTCTTTTTTATGAACGGGATTTCAGACATCCTTTTTGAAGGAAGTTTTGTATGGGGTATTGTGTTTTGTTCCCGAACACATCCCACTAACTTTAAAATCTTTTGAACATGATCTTTAATATCATGCTGGTGTCAAACCAGTCCGGCAATGTTACTCCACGGCTGCCGACCTGCGCTAAGACACGGCGTCACTTTGTTGAGCCGAGCTCAACTTCTTCGGATCATCATCTCGGCAAGCCGAACAAGAGTCCGGCATCGCGAAGGATAAATCATCACCAACATCGCCGCCCCATGGATTACACGGAGCGGGCATACCGGCATCGCCGCACGGTTGCTTCATCAAGCCAGCATCGACCACGTCACGACCTGCATCGACAGGGCCGCACTATCGCTTCTTCAAGCTGGTGTCCATCACGCCGACCTACTTCGACATCTCGGCTGGACCGGGGGCTTCACCATCTCTTCATCAACCTACTCCGGACACTTCGGCATCACTAGTCGACCAGCTCCGTCACGTTAGCTGGGCCGAGGGCTTTGCCTCGGCGAGCCAACCTTTGCCAGCATCGCCATACCGTCACTTTATCGCCATTCAGGCAATGGGTGTGCGGATCGAGTCCCAATTTTGGGAATCACCTTTCTTCGCATTGCTACAACAAATAAACCAGGTACTATTAATCCTAGTATTTTTTGCTTGTTTGGGTTCAATTTTTCCCAAGGAATTATTACTCTGGTTTTTCCATCATATGTACACAGGTCTATCAAATGGTGGCCGCATTAACGACGGTCGCATGGTGGTCCGGTCAGTTTCCGTACATAGTCCGGCGAACGCCGCATCCGGAACTCGGACCGACCTGTGAATTCAGGCTTTGCCACGTCTTCACCGCATCACGCCGACGCCCTGCATCGACATTGACTTCGGCGCCAGGCCATATTTCTTTTATTACTCACTTTGCATAAATTATTTATTATGCAACATTTATTATTATTATTATTATTACTATTATCTCCGGTTTGCACTATTTTTTGTGCACAGGAAAATGATCCGGGGACTTCGGCGTTACTCTGCCGGTCTGCATTGACCGTGCTATGTCACCACTTCGGCGTGTCGAGCTCTCCGCTCCGCCACCTCGGGACTAGCTTGGGGGATGGAACCTTGCCTCGCATCAAGCTCGGACCGCGTCATCAATACCGAACACATTAACCAGCTAAGTCGCTTTCATGCTCAAAGTTTTAATTTCTAACTTGTGTTCGGTTCGACCAAGCATTATACTTTTTTGGAAAAAAGTTGCTTGTAAAAATTTCCTTGTCCAAACTTTATTTGTGACGCATAAATTCAAATACCCAATTCATTTGGGGGCTTCCTTCATGAAGCTTTTCCTCTTGCACATGACTATACTTGTACGGCTTCGTTCCTTGTTTGTGTATTACGCCACAATATGCACCATATTGACTTAAGCGATTTGCAAGCTGG
This sequence comes from Triticum urartu, assembly GCF_003073215.2. Classification (NCBI taxonomy): domain Eukaryota; kingdom Viridiplantae; phylum Streptophyta; class Magnoliopsida; order Poales; family Poaceae; genus Triticum; species Triticum urartu. Next base: position 556,463,451 of record NC_053026.1, read on the forward strand.
GTTGCCTCGCTCCTGTGTTTACACCTATGTTCCCGATTGTTCGGCTAGGGAGTAAAGGGAGCACCTCTGCGATTGTCATGATCGGGTCGCCCGAGCCGGACCTCAGACTAGGTGAAGCCGAAAGCTAGCGCTCTTATAGTTTTCAATGATGGTCGGCACACAACGGAACTCATGAGTACAAAAAATCTATTGCACAAGTCTCATAAAAACAATGAGAACCGAAGAAAGGTATCGGTGGGGGTACTATTTTCTTCGAAGATGCTTCTTACACTTCACGGTAATATAGCATAAGTTCCCTGAGCGCGCTTTGTCTGTTACAGCCTTATGGCCTGATTGCCTGGTTATTGGAAACACCGTCGATATTCTCGACCGATGGAGTACATAACACTTTTCGGTCCTTTACCGAAGAGGGAGATGCCGGCGGTCGGTTAAGACGCGTTTAAAGTTCGGTTGAACATAGATATGATATAAGTACTTCGGTACATGCAATCATTCTTCTACCCAAGTCACTTGGGGGCTCTTAAAATTTCTATGAGCTATTTTGTAGTAAATGTGTTTTCTTCTTGGTCGTTGCAAAGTCTTTTTCTATCGCTCCTTTTTCGACGTGAGTTTGTGGTTAATAGCTAGATAACCCATTTTCTCACTAGCGACCGCTCGAGTTTAGTTCGCTAAACTGGTCTAACGAGAAGCACTCCGCCTTCGGGATAGGAGGCTGCAGCCGTAGGCTAACCCGCTTGAAGTCTTGAGATCGGATATGTAATGTTAAAGCACGACAGAAGCACTCTTTTTTTTCTAAGACCAATTTTCGAATTGGCACCGAACACTTGATATTGTTCGGACATCATGTTTTTACTGACGTTTCTTGGTTTTCCAAGCTTTTTGGCACTTTTAAACTATTTGTGCTTTTCTAGCATTAGTCTCGCAGCAACGCCGGACACCTTTAGAGATTCGGCAAAAACATTCTCAGATATTGCTATATATGCATCGGTTTCGAATTGTGTCTTCGGTCAATAGTTGGGTTGCCCAACTCCTGCACTTGCTTCCTACGTTCCTTTTGTTCGGCTAGGTTTGCAAAGGGGGAACCACTGCGATTGTGCTTCCAGCTCACGTGGTTAAGCACCTCAGTGGAGAAAGCCGAAAACTGACTATCACAATAAGCGTAAACTGGTCAGCAATCCGATGACGGTGTTAAATGATGGGCCATTCATAACAATGGCCGAAGTGTTTACGGCTTGACCTCGGCTGTCGCCGAACACTACCGGGGGTTATTAACTAGCCTCCCAAATTAAATCCTCGATATTTTGCTCTTACATTGGAGCTGAGGTTTCATGATCATGCTTAGCATGACAACCCAAAGAAAGGAACCGATAGCGGGACTATTTTCTTTGGAAGATATTTCTTCTATTAAACAGTAATATAACATATCTCTCTGCGTACCTTTGTTTATAAAACCGTGTGGCCAGATTGCTTTGTTTGTCGTAAATCTTTGCCCTCATAAAGGATTTATAAAGTAGGACAAACACTCCTCGGCTACTGGCCGAGGAGGTGGAAGCCGATGGTCGGTCAACAAAGTTTTGTACAATGCGGATACAAGCATTAATGACGTAAAGTACTTGGATACATAGAGTCATTACACATAATTTGTGATTTTACTATGGATATCGATCCTTAACTCGGCCACCCGTGCCCGCATTAAGGCTCGGGGGCTACTGGGCTTCGGGCTTATTATTTACAAATATTAAAGGGGTACATCGATCTCCTGATCTGGTGTTGCCACCCGACCAGTGTCTCGGGGGCTACTGCATTGCCTGTTCAATGCAGAAAAATTTATGTGCAATATAGTTTCCGAGGAGATTTTGATCCTCAGGCTGGTCAGCCGCACCCAACCTGAGTCTCGAGGACTGAGCACGCCGCTTTTAGTGTCCCGAAGTATTCTGCCGAGCTTGGACTTGATCCTCAGGCCGATTTTGCAAATCAACCCGAGTCTCAGCGGCTACCGGGATCAGCGGTCTTACGTCATCCTTCAGGTGCATCTCGGGTTTTAGACCGATACACACCTTGAGGGCTACTGGCTATATATCTCGGCAGAGAATAAATTGCACCAATAAACAATATTCACAAAAATTGGCCCACATTCGGGGTGGTGCACCACCTCGGAAGCAGTCCGGCATAAAGCTCGGGCGCTAGTGGCTGGCTCCATAGAGGGCATTTCCGGCATTAAGCTCGGCTAAACTCCTTCAAACTTCTTTGAACCAAGGTGATTTATGACACCTCGGATATAGTCCGGCGTTGGAGCTCGGATACATAGTCCGACGTTGGAGCTCGGATACATTCCGGCGTTAGAGCTGGGAAGCGGTCCGGCGTTGGTGCTCGGTTGCAAAAGATACCTTGAATACAGTCCGACGTTGGAGCTCGGACGCAAGAGGACGCTACCGCCCGGGAACAACTTCAAACCCTAGGTGTGGCATAAAAATAACAATGCATTGATAAAGGCCGGAAACTTAAAGGGGCTCCTCGGATACCCGACGTGTAAACTCGTCGAATGCATTTCGGCGATCCTCAAGATCGAAGATGAGAAGATTTGTTGAACCAGTTTTCAAGACCGGCGACCGAAGATGAAGAGCAGTTCGGAAGAATCGAGGAGCGTCCCTAACTTGAAGACCGGTTCAGGGGGCTATTGACGGTGTCCTGGACTAGGGGGTACTCACCACGTCATCTCCCGATCTGTTAGATTGGGCCAAGGACCCCATGGCCGTATACTCATGGGCCAGTTCGGACAGCTGCCGCATACAATGAAGATACCACAAGACTTGGCAATCAAGGCAAGGACTCCACCCCATTGGCATATTCGGCTAGGACTCTTGTTATCCTAGGCCTCTGGTGCATTATATAAACCGAGGCCAGGCTAGTCGATAGAGGCAATACATAACAACAATCATACCATAGGCTAGCTTCTAGGGTTTAGCCTCTCTGATCTCGTGGTAGATCTACTCTTGTACTACCCATATCATCAATATTAATGAAGCAGGAAGTAGGGTTTTACCTCCATCAAGAGGGCCCGAACCTGGGTAAAACATCGTGTCCCCTGCCTCCTGTTACCATCGATCCTAGATGCATAGTTTGGGACCCCCTACCCGAGATCCGCTGGTTTTGACACCGACAGTCGGCTTCTGCCCCATGCCACGAGTGCTGGGGTGTTCGGGATAAACCTGAGCACTCTTTTTCCCATTGTTGGGTCCTTCGAGGGAGGTGCTCAGCACAACGAACAAGGCAATCGGACTATAATGCTTTATCACTCTCACTTAGCCATAGAAGTCTACAATTTTAAATTTTGGCGAAGCCCCTAGTATTCGGAAGGCCGAATTCGGGGCGCTATACACGCCTTAAGCCGGACAAAGCCGACTCCTCGCTCTAAGCGGCATAAGTCTTTAGGGACTCGAGACCTCTCGAACAGCGACCAGCTCTCGCCTTATCATGACAGTCAGTTTTAGCTTTCTCTACTGAGGTGCTTAGCCCAGATGAACCGGGGCACAATCGCAGTAGTTCTCCCAGTGCTACCTTAGCCGATATAGCGGAACGTAAGGTACCAAAACATGGGAGCCGGGCAAACCCAACTATTGACCCAAGACATGATTCGGAGCTGATGCATATAATGCTATAAGTTCGGGGTGCCGCACTGTCGAAAGTGTTCGGACTTCTCACGCGTATTATGGGGTATGCTTAAGCCCCTGGCGTATTGGCTGTACCAGAGTGTACGGGTGCTGAATGTCATAAATGAACATATATATATATAAGAAAGAATAGAGAATGCGGTAATAGTCTAGTGCTATGCATTGTTTATTCAAAAAGGTGCGTCGAAGCAAAATGATACAAGTAGTGCGATAAGCAAAAAGTAGGACTATTTGACATGTCCCCTCCAAGGGCAAGCTGAGGAATGGTATTTAAAGCAGGTATTTCACTCGTTGTCAGAGACCACCTGGGAGTTCCGTGGTGCGACGTAGCTTTCTGCCTCCTTGGTTGTTGCATCGTGTGTCCGGCAAACGTACTGCCGGACGGGGTTTCCAGAGATTAAAGTCCTGAAAGAGATAAAAATAACAAAGCGGGAAGCCCCTAGTGCGGTTGAGCCGCGTCTTGGGGCATGCCGTAGTCGTGCCCCTCCCCACCTGTGCCCATGGTATTTTCAATGCGTAATTATGTACGCGTGGCATGGATTTCGCCATTTGGCTGGTACTGGGGTGGGGGCCGCATTGCTATGTGAGCTCGGAACGTGCCAGGCGGTCTTGTTGCTGATTACTCCGGGCGCACTTGAAGGTGTCCGGGTCTTTAATCGCCGAACTGGTGGATTGCCTTAAGAGGCTGCTTTGCGCTTCTGCTGCGAGGGCCGCAGTGTGCTCCTCCGTGCGGAGAGAGCGCTCTGTGTTTCCATTGACTGTGATGACCCCCCGAGGTCCTGGCATCTTGAGCTTGAGATATGCATAGTGCGGTACCGCATTGAATCTCGCAAATGCGGTTCGCCCGAGCAGTGCATGATAGCCACTGCGGAACGGGACTATATCGAAGATTAACTCCTCGCTTCGGAAGTTATCCGGGGATCCGAAGACCACTTCCAGTGTGACTGAGCCTGTGCAATGGGCCTCTACACCTGGTATGACGCCTTTGAAGGTCGTTTTTGTGGGTTTGATCCTTGAGGGGTCTATACCCATTTTGCGCACTGTGTCCTGATAAAGCAGGTTCAGGCTGCTGCCGTCCATAAGGACTCGAGTGAGGTGAAATCCGTCGATGATTGGGTCTAGGACCAGTGCGGCGAATCCGCCATGACGGATACTAGTGGGATGGTCCCTGCGATCGAAGGTGATCGGACAGGAGGACCATGGGTTGAACTTTGGGGCGACTGGCTCCAACGCATATACATCCCTTAACGCACGCTTCCGCTCCCTCTTGGGGATGTGGGTTGCGTATATCATGTTCACCGTCCGCACTTGTGGGGGGAACCTCTTCTGTCCCTCCGGTGTTCGGCTGTCGGGGCTCCTCCTCGTCATCGCTATGTAGACCCCTTATCTTTGTTTTCGGCATTTAACTTGCCGGCCTGCTTGAACACCCAACAATCCCTGTTGGTGTGGTTGGCTGGCTTGTCGGGGGTGCCGTGTATTTGGCACGAGCGATCGAGTATACGGTCCAAACTGGACGGGCCCGGAGTGCTTCTTTTGAATGGCTTTTTCCGCTGACCGGGTTTAGAGCCTCTGAATCCGGCATTGACTGCCGTATCCTCGGTATTGTCGTTGGGGAACGTAGCAGAAATTCAAAATTTTCTACGCATCACCAAGATCAATCTATGGAGTAATCTAGCAACGAGGGGAAGGAGAGTGCATCTACATACCCTTGTAGATCGCTAAGCGGAAGCGTTCAAGTGAACGGGTTGATGGAGTCGTACTCGTCGTGATCCAAATCACCGATGATCCTAGTGCCGAACGGACGGCACCTCCGTGTTCAACACACGTACAGCCGGTGACGTCTCCTACGCCTTGATCCAACAAGGGGAGAAGGAGAGGTTGGGGAAGACTCCATCCAGCAGCAGCACGACGGCGTGGTGGTGATGGAGGAGCGCGGTACTCCAGCAGGGCTTCGCCAAGCACTACGAGAGACGAGGGAGAGGGGTAGGGCTGCGCCAACAGGAGAGCAAATCACATGTGTTGGGCAGCCCCAAACCTCAAGTATATATAGGGGGAGGGGAGGGGCTGCGCCCCCACCTAGGGTTCCCTCCCTAGGGGTGGCGGCCAGCCCTAGATCCCATCTAGGGGGCGGCCAAGGGGGGAGAGAGGGCGCACCACTAGGTGGGCCTTAGGCCCATCTGAGCCTAGGGTTTGCCCCCTTCCCCTCTTGGAGGCGCCTTGGGCCTTGGTGGGAGGCGCCCCAGCCCACCTAGGGGCTGGTCCCTTCCCACTATTGGCCCATGTAGGCCTCCGGGGCTGGTGGCCCCACCTGGTGGACCCCCGGACCCCTCCGGTGGTCCCGGTACACTACCGGTGATGCCCGGAACACTTCCGGTGGCCAAAACCATACTTCCTATATATCAATCTTTACCTCCGGACCATTCCGGAACTCCTCATGACGTCCGGGATCTCATCCGGGACTCCGAACAACATTCGGTAACCGCGTACATACTTTCCCTATAACCCTAGCGTCATCGAACCTTAAGTGTGTAGACCCTACGGGTTCGGGAGTCATGCAGACATGGCCGAGACAACTCTCCGGTCAATAACCAACAGCGGGATCTGGATACCCATGTTGGCTCCCACATGCTCCACGATGATCTCATCGGATGAACCACGATGTCAAGGATTTAATCAATCCCGTATACAATTCCCTTTGTCTAGCGGTACGATACTTGCCCGAGATTCGATCGTCGGTATCCCGATACCTTGTTCAATCTCGTTACGGGCAAGTCTCTTTACTCGTTCCGTAACACATCATCCCGTGATCAACTCCTTGATCACATTGTGCACATTATGATGATGCCCTACCGAGTGGGCCCAGAGATACCTCTCCGTTTACACGGAGTGACAAATCCCAGTCTCGATTCATGCCAACCCAACAGACACTTTCAGAGATACCTGTAGTGTACCTTGATAGCCACCCAGTTACGTTTTGACGTTTGGCACACCCAAAGCACTCCTACGGTATCCGGGAGTTGCACAATCTCATGGTATAAGGAAATGATACTTGACATTAGAAAAGCTTTAGCATACGAACTACATGATCTTGTGCTAGGCTTAGGATTGGGTCTTTGTCCATCACATCATTCTCCTAATGATGTGATCCCGTTATCAATGACATCCAATGTCCATGGTCAGGAAACCGTAACCATGTATTGATCAACGAGCTAGTCAACTAGAGGCTTACTAGGGACATGGTGTTGTCTATGTATCCACACATGTATCTGAGTTTCCTATCAATACAATTCTAGCATGGATAATAAACGATTATCATGAACAAGGAAATATAATAATAACTAATTTATTATTGCCTCTAGGGCATATTTCCAACAGTCTCCCACTTGCACTAGAGTCAATAATCCAGTTCACATCGATATGTGATTAACACTCAAGGTCACATCCCCATGTGACTAACACCCAAAGAGTTTACTAGAGTCAATAATCTAGTTCACATCACCATGTGATTAACACTCGATGAGTTCTGGGTTTGATCATGTTATGCTTGTGAGAGATGTTATAGTCAACGGGTCTGAATCTTTCAGATCCGTGTGTACTTCGCAAATTTCTATGTCATCTTGTAGATGCAACTACTACGCTACATTTGGAGCTATTCCAAATAACTGTTCTACTATACGAATCCAGTTTACTACTCAGAATAATCTGGATTAGTGTCAAAGTTTGCATCGGCGTAACCCTTTACGACGAACTCTTTTACCACCTCCATAATTGAGAAAATTCCTTAGTCCACTAGTTACTAAGGATAACTTTGACCGCTGTCTTGTGATCCATTCTTGGATCACTCTTGTACCCCTTGACTGACTCATGGCAAGGCACATTTCAGGTGCGGTACATAGCATGGCATACCGTATAGAGCCTATGACAAAAGCATAGGGGACAACCTTCGTCCTTCCTCTTTCTTCTGCCGTGGTCGAGCTTTAAGTCTTAACTTCATACCTTACAACTCAGGCAAGAACTCCTTCTTTGACTGATCCATCTTGAACACCTTCAAGATCATGTCAAGGTATGTGCTCATTTGAAAGTACCATTAAGCGTTTTGATCTATCCTTATAGATCTTGATGCTCAACGTTCAAGTAGCTTAATCCAGGCTTTCCATTGAAAAACACTTTCCAAATAACCCTATATGCTTTCCAGAAATTCTATGTCATTTCTGATCAACAATATGTCAACAACATATATTCATCAGAAATTCTATAGTGCTCCCACTCACTTCTTTGGAAATACAAGTTTCTCATAAACTTTGTATACTCCCAAAATCTTTGATCATCTCATCAAAGCATACATTCCAACTCCGAGATGCCTACTCCAGTCCTTAGAAGGATTGCTGGAGCTTTGCATACTTATTAGCATCTTTCAGGATTAACAAAACCTTCCGGTTGTATCACATACAACCTTTCCTCAAGAAAATCGTCGTGGAAACAATGTTTTGACATCCTATCTGCAAGATTTCATAGATAATGCAGTAATCGCTAATATAATTCCAACAGACTCTTAGCATCGCTACGAGTGAGAAAGTCTCATCATAGTCAACTCCTTGAACTTGTCGGAAAAAATCTTAACGACAAGTCGAGCTTTCTTAATGGTGATACTTACCATCATTGTCCGTCTTCCTTTTAAAATCCATCTGTACTCAACAGCCTTACGACCATCGAGCCGTTCTGCCAAAGTCTACACTTTGTTTTCATATATGGATCCTCTCTCGGATTTTATGGCCTCGAGCCATTTATCGGAATCCGGGCCCACCATCGCTTCTCCATAGCTCGTAGGTTCATTGTTGTCTAGCAACATGACTTCTAAGACAGGATTACGTACCACTCTGAAGTAGTACGCATCCTTGTCATCCCACAAGGTTTGGTAGTGACTTGATCTGAAGTTTCATGATCACTATCATAAGCTTCCACTTCAATTGGTGTAGGTGCCACAGGAACAACTCCATGTGCCCTGCCACACACTAGTTGAAGAGACGGTTCAATAACCTCATCTAGTCTCCACCATCCTCCCACTCAATTCTTTCGAGAGAAACTTTTCCTCGAGAAAGGACCCGATTCTAGAAACAATCCCTTATTGCTTTCGAATCTGAGATAGGAGGTATACCCAACTGTTTTGGGTGTCCCATGAAGATGCATTTATCCGCTTTGGGTTCGAGCTTATCAGCCTGAAACCTTTTCACATAAGCGTCACAGCCCCAAACTTTTAAGAAATGACAGCTTAGGTTTCTCTAAACCATAGTTCATATGGTGTCATCTCATCGGAATTACGTGGTGCCCCTTTTAAAGTGAATGTGGTTGTCTTTAATGCCTAACCCATAAACTATCGTGGTAATTCGATAAGAGACATCATGGTATGCATCATATCCAATAGGGTGCAGTTATGATGTTCGGACACACCATCACACTATGGTGTTCCAGGCTGTATTAGTTGTGAAACAATTTCCACAATGTCTTAATTCTGTGCCAAACTCGTAATTCAGATATTCATCTCTATGATCATATCATAGATATTTTATCCTCTTGTCACGACGATTTTTCAACTTCACCCTGAAATTACTTGAACCTTTCAATAATTCAGACTCGTGATTCATCAAGTAAATATACTCAACATCTACTCAAATCATCTGTGAAGTAAGAACATAACGATATCCACTACATGCCTCAGCACTCATTGGATTGCACACATCAAAATGTATTACTTCCAACAAGTTGCTTTCTAGTTCCATTTTACTAAAAATGAGGCTTTCAGTCATCTTGCCCATGTGGTATGATTTGCATGTATCAAGTGATTCAAAATCAAGTGAGTCCAAACGATCCATCTGTATAGAGTTTCTTCATGCACATCTACCAACAAACATGGTTCGCATGTCTCAATCCTTTCAAAAATGAGTGAGTCCAAAGATCCATCAACATGGAGCTTCTTCATGCGTTTTATACCGATATGACTTAAGTGGCAGTGCCACAAGTAGGTGGTACTATCATTACTATCTTTTGGCATGAACATGTGTATCACTACGATCGAGATTCAATAAACCATTCATTTCAGGTGTAAGACCATTGAAGGTATTATTCAAATAAACAGAGTAACCATTATTCTCTTTAAATGAATAACCGTATTGCGATAGACATAATCCAATCATGTCTATGCTCAACGCAAACACCAATCTCGATGGTAGAGGGAGCGTATGATATTTGATCAACCTTGGAAATACTTCCAACACATATCGTCATCTCACCTTTAGCTAGTCTCCGTTTATTCCGTAGCTTTTAATTTGAGTTACTAACACTTAGCAACCGAACCGGTATCTAATACCCTGGTGCTACTAGGAGTACTAGTAAAGTACACATCAACACAATGTATATCCAATATACTTCTATCGACCTTGCCAGCCTTCTCATCTACCAAGTATCTAGGGTAATTCTGCTCCAGTGACTGTTCCCCTTATTACAGAAGCACTTAGTCTCGGGCTTGGGTTCAACTTTGGGTTTCTTCACTAGAACAGCAGCTGATTTGCCGTTTCATGAAGTATCCCTTCTTGCCCTTGCCCTTCTTGAAACTAGTGGTTTCACCAACCATCAACAATTGATGCTCCTTCTTGATCTCTACTTTTGTGGTGTCAAACATCGCGAATATCTCAAGGATCATCATATATGTCCCTGATATATTATAGTTCATCACGAAGCTCAAGCAGCTTGGTGGTAATGACTTCGGAGAACCATCACTATTTCATCTGGAAGATCAACTCCCACTCGATTCAAGCGATTGTTGTACTCAGACAATCTGAGCACAAGTTCAACAATTGAGCTTTTCTCCCTTAGTTTGCAGGCTAAGAAAATCGTCGGAGGTCTTATACCTCTTGACGTGGGCACGAGCCTGAAATCCCAATTTCAGCCCTCGAAACATCTCACATGTTTCGCGAAGTTTCAAAACGTCTTCGGTGCCTCAACTCTAAACCGTTTAACTGAACTATCACGTAGTTATCAAAACGTGTATGTCAGATGTTCGCAACATCCACAGACGACGTTCGAGGTTCAGCACACTGAGCGGTGCATTAAGGACATAAGCCTTCTATGAAGCAATGAGGACAATCCTCAGTTTACTGACCTAGTCCGCATTATTGCTACTATCAACTTTCAACTAAATTTTTCTCTAGGAACATATCTAAACAGTAGAACTGAAGCGCGAGCTACGACATAATTTGCGAAGACCTTTTGACTATGTTCAGGATAATTAAGTTCATCTTATGAACTCCCACTCAGATAGACATCCCTCTAGTCATCTTAGTGATTACATGATCCGAGTCAACTAGGCCGTGTCCGATCATCACGTGAGACGGACTAGTCAACATCGGTGAACATCTTCATGTTGATCGTATCTTCTATACGACTCATGCTCGACCTTTCGGTCTCTTGTCTTCCGAGGCCATGTCTGTACATGCTAGGCTCGTCAAGTTAACCTAAGTGTTTCGCATGTGTTCCGAGGCCATGTCTGTACATGCTAGGCTCGTCAAAACCCGTTGTATTCGAACGTAAGAATCTATCACACCCGATCATCACGTGGTGCTTCGAAACGACGAACTTTCGGAACGGTGCACAGTTAGGGGGAACACCTTCTTGAAATTTTAGTGAGGGATCATCTTATTTACTACCGTCATTCTAAGCAAATAAGATGTATAAACATGATAAACATCACATGCAATCAAATAGTGACATGATATGGCCATCATCACTTTGCTCCTCTTGATCTCCATCTTCGGGGCTCCATGATCATCATTGTCACCGGCATGACACCATGATCTCCATCATCATGATCTCCATCATCATGATCTCCATCATCATGTCTCCATGAAGTTGCCTCGCCAACTATTACTTCTACTACTACAGCTAACGATAAAGTAAAGTAATTACATGACGTTTATGTTGACACGCAGGTCATAAATAAATTAAGACAACTCCTATGGCTCCTGCCGGTTGTCATACTCATCGACATGCAAGTCGTGATTCCTATTACAAGAACATGATCATCTCATACATCACATATATCATTCATCACATCCTTTGGCCATATCACATCACATAGCATACCCTGCAAAAACAAGTTAGACGTCCTCTAATTGTTGTTTGCATGTTTTACGTGGCTGCTATGGGTTTCTAGCAAGAACGTTTCTTACCTACGCAAAGACCACAACGTGATATGCCAATTGCTATTTACCCTTCATAAGGACCCTTTTCATCGAATCCGATCCGACTAAAGTGGGAGAGACAGACACCCGCCAGCCACCTTATGCAACTAGTGCATGTCAGTCGGTGGAACCGGTCTCACGTAAGTGTACGTGTAAGGTTGGTCCGGGCCGCTTCATCCCACAATGCCGCCGAATCAAGATTGGACTAGTAACGGTAAGCATATTGAACAAAATCAACGCCCACAACTACTTTGTGTTCTACTCATGCATAGAATCTACGCAATAGACCTAGCTCATGATGCCACTGTTGGGGAACGTAGCAGAAATTCAAAATTTTCTACGCATCACCAAGATCAATCTATGGAGTCATCTAGCAACGAGGGAGGAGTGGATCTACATACCCTTGTAGATCGTGCGCGGAAGCGTTCAAGAGAACGGGGTTGATGGAGTCGTACTCGTCGTGATCCAGATCACCGATGATCCTAGCGCCGAACGGACGGCACCTCCGCGTTCAACACACATACGGAGCAGCGACGTCTCCTCCTTCTTGATCCAGCAAGGGGGGAGGAGAGGTTGATGGAGATCCAGCAGCACGACGGCGTGGTGGTGGAAGTAGCGGGATTCCAACAGGGCTTCGCCAACCGCTGTGGGAGGAGGGAGATGTGTCATGGGAGGGAGAGGGAGGCGCCAGGGCTTAGGTATGGTTGCCCTCCCTTCCCCCACTATATATAGGGCCAAGGGAGAGGGGGAGGCGCAGCCTTGGCCCTTCCTCCAAGGAAGGGTGCGGCCAGGGAGGAGTCCCTCCTCCCCAAGGCACCTCGGAGGTGCCTTCCCCCTTTAGGACTCTTCCTTTACCTTGATTCTTGGCGCATGGGCCTCTTGGGGCTGGTGCCCTTGGCCCATATAGGCCAAGGCGCACCCCCTACAGCCCATGTGGCCCCCCGGGGCAGGTGGCCCCACCCGGTGGACCCCCGGGACCCTTCCGGTGGTCCCGGTACAATACCGGTGACCCCGAAACTTGTCCCGATGGCCGAAATAGCACTTCCTATATATAATTCTTTACCTTCGGACCATTCTGGAACTCCTCGTGACGTCCGGGATCTCATCCGGGACTCCGAACAACTTTCGGGTTACCGCATACTAATATCTCTATAACCCTAGCGTCACCGAACCTTAAGTGTGTAGACCCTACAGGTTCGGGAGACATGCAGACATGACCGAGATGACTCTCCGGTCAATAACCAACAGCGGGATCTGGATACCCATGTTGGCTCCCACATGTTCCACGATGATCTCATCGGATGAACCACGATGTCAAGGACTTAATCAATCCCGTATACAATTCCCTTTGTCTATCGATACGACACTTGCCCGAGATTCGATCGTCGGTATCCCGATACCTTGTTCAATCTCGTTACCGGCAAGTCTCTTTACTCGTTTTGTAACACATCATCCCGTGATCAACTCCTTGATCACATTGTGCACATTATGATGATGTCCTACCGAGTGGGCCCAGAGATACCTCTCCGTTTACACAGAGTGACAAATCCCAGTCTC